>NC_135623.1:63179957-63479957 GCF_053574225.1 Canis aureus | reverse complement strand
AGGAATATCTTTGTTCCTCTCTTATTGAACTACTTGCTTATCTCAAATATCATTGCAGTTACATTACACAATGATATTGTATAGTCTCTCCCTAGAGTATTAGCTCTTTAGGACAAGAACCCTCTGTCTCTCTTTCTGTCTCTGTAACTGGGCCTCTCTCTCTCTTTCTCTCTCCCTCGTTTTCAACTTAATACCCATGGGGACTTGAAACATTCATAAAACATAATGAATTTGTAGAGTAAATAAGCAAATTATTAGATGAATAGATGAATGGGTGACTTTGTTAGCAAGGTAGTGAGCCGAGTTCTATGATGTATACCCTTTGTAAAAATACAAAGTCCCCTGCTCCTCAGGAGCACATTATTTTAGAGATTAATAAGGAATATATATTAATAATTATTATAAAGTATGAAAAGTAATAAGTTCCAAATGATAGGCTTAAAAAGAGACGACTTACTTGTTTCCTAGAAGATAAATGGAGAAGAGAGGAGAAGCAATTTTAGAATGAGATAATATTTGAGTTGTATCTTGAGTGCTACACAAACTTTAATTATAAATATGTAGGGGTACATTTTTTCTACCATGCCCCTGTTCATCCCCATCCTCCCCAGCTGAATGGGTGGGTATAATCACAGCGGTACTCTGATGGGTAAATAAATTACTGAACTTGAAAAACAAGAGAATTGGATCAGAAGACAAGTTGGGTTCATATGTGTATGTCATCAGATTTTATGCTAAGGAATTGGAACACTTTTAGGTAGATAGTTAAAATAGCCTTATGCCTCATTCTGACAAACATGTCAGTTTCTTTGAAGAATAAATTAAATGACATGGCAAAAAAAAAAAAAAAAAAACCACCATACAATTTCACACTAATCGATAGCTTAGCATTCTATAATAAACATTTTGTCACTTGAAATCTATCTTATCGCTTGTCTCTGACAGATAGGGAATAGCTCAGGTATCTCTTCCCCCACAGACTTTCTGAGGACTTTTCTTCAGTTAAATTGCATGGGTGCCAGGGGGATTATACCCCAGTAAAGGGTTTTTTTTTTTAATTCCATACACATTTTTTTCCAAACATATTAACACCAGACACCACCCAGCTTTGTTTGGGACTTAAAAAGTCTAAATGATTAAGCAGCAGAAAGATATTTGTATTCTTCATGCCCTAATCCTGCCACTACCTTTTCATTAACTGGATGAATTCAACCCGCTTCTTAAGCAACATTGCCATCTTCCTGACCTAAATATAATTCTTTCAACATGTCAGCTACGTGTCTTAGATGAACCTGTAGTGATTAAAAATTAATGTGTATCCTGTCATTTTATTCATGTCTTCTTTCTCTTTAATCAGTCTGCTACATTTTGACGTTGAGTAGGTGAATAAGAAGCAGCTTTATTAATATTTCCAGTTCATCAAGCATTCTGAGTGCAAAATGAATCCCAGTCTGCAAATCTAAGAAGAAATACAAGACAAACTGCTAGAAATGGGTTGGTGGGAGGAGGGAAGAATTTTTAGCTCAAGTTCTGCTAGATCCAGGAAAGTTGGAACTTCTTCCAGAAATAGCAAAATATATTAATAATAATAACTAATATTTATTAATTTGTATATGCCTGACACTGCTTAGGTTCTTTAAATTGATTGTCTTTTTAATACTCTCATTACTGTTACAATGTGGGCACTATTTTATAGACTAGCAACCAAAACTTAATAATGGTTGTAGAGTGATTTTTCCTGAGGATGACTATGCTCCAAATTTCTATCTATCAATGGTTAGATCAAGGCTCCTAAGACCTTGTTGAAACCATGTGAAAATTTGAATGATACTTCTTAGATGTCCTGCCGCTCTGTTCTTGACTTTGAATCAAATTGCAAAAGACTACAAAATCCGTTGTCTGAAAAGGGATTGATTTTTCAACAAATAGCATGTAGTCTACAACACAGCTACCAAAACAATGATGGTTGCAAATTACAGCTTTAGCCACTGTGCGGCCGGCCACTGTGGGAGGAACCCCCAAAATGTCTTCAGTTTGGAAGTAAGATCAATGCTCCCATACATCTATTGAATTACATATGAAAACTTTAATGCAAAACCGTATGTGATATTAAAATACAAGCCGTAGGCACAGTAAGACAATGAGTGACAGACAAAAAGAGGCCCCATCAATCTCTAATATAACCACAGCCGACTGAAAGGAACTGAGAGTCTGCAAATTCCAATACACTCTGCAACTAGAAATTGGCATCTCTTCTTTTGAGCACTCACTTTTCTGAGTGCTCAAAAGAGCACAGGAAGGAGCTAAAACGTTTCTGAAGATTATACCATATGATGGGTTTCTGGATTACAAATACTACTCAGGATTTCAGTGTTAAGAAATAGTAAGAGATAGTACAAAAAGGACTTATTAAAATAGGACAAATCTAACATTGGTTTCTGTTTTATGATCCAAAGAAGATTCTTTATTAAGTTCAATTAGGCAAGTGAATGATACTTGTAGGATGTAGATCTGGGATGATAAAAACAAAAATATTTTCGTTTTTTATCAGTTACCTGTCTGGAAACAAACATCATGCATCCAGATGTGTAGGTGAAAGTTCTTTAAATCAGGCTGTAATTCAATGAGGCCAAGGTTTTTGCTTTATAAAGACATTTGCGTCTCCAATAGCATACTGCTATTTTTTTTATCTGGCAAATGCAGAAATGTTAAGAATTACAATTACACTCTGAAAAAGAAATGGGTGTAAATCAGAAATAGTTCAAGAAAAAAGTCCAATTCAAGCTCTAAGCCGTCTTTCCGGTTACTTTTATTTCTATTTTAAGCTCATTGTTCCTTCTAAGAGACACCATCATTCACATAGATTAGCTCTCTGATGAACCTGCAGTGTCACCAAGTTCAATATTACCAACTGTTAGAAGAGTTCCTTGTGTGAAGTTTATTACTCAATGAAATATTTACATATTCAATTAACTGTGTGATGAGTTTAATTAAACTGTGCAGAACAACTAGAGTACCTTATTTTGTACCTTTTCAGTAATACTGATGGAAGTTATTAAAATACATCATACCCCAGAAACGTCCCACAAAGACCTTACATATTTTCAAACTAAGGTGATATCAATAATGTGATTTATTGACAGCATACATAGATGTTCTAAAACTACTTTAAAACCACCAATATTGAAGTTAAGTGATTATATGGATCCTCTTAATTCCTTTCTGTTCTGGATAAATTTAATTTTTCCTTGTGTCAAAGAAAAATGTCTCACTAAATTAAATTCATTTATGAAAAATGAGCAAAGAATATAATTTAATTATATCTTCAATTTTTAACCAGTGCATTGGGTTTACTTTCTTCTAATAGATGTTATCACTTTAATAGAAAAGTGTACCCCTAAATATTCAATTTTATCTTATATTCCTTAGAAATCTCTAAATGTATGAGCCTGTTGATATCATAAGTCTCTGATGGATATCTAAAAGAAGCTTTCATATTCTAAATCACTGATGAGTAATTATACATCAACTTGTGTATTGTTTGAAACATTCATCCCTCCAGTGAAAAGAAACAAAGAAAAGATAAGCAGTGAGCAATAATGGATGCCGGAAGATTTGGAGATTACAAAGCCTGAAATCTGTCTTGCTGACACAATTCTGAAACTCTGTCCTTCAATCACATTTTTTAGAGAGTAGGAATACAGTCATTCCGAAACTAATATTCTGTGAAAACTCAGGCAAAACATCTATAAAGTGATTTTTTTTTTCTAAAGATACTTTCATTTACTGGAGCCGAAGCCTTTTGGCAGATTATTTTTATTGATACTTTTATATATGATCTTATGATTAAATTCTGAGGTCCATGCCTCGGGATTTTGTTACACAGGTATCACGAAGATATTTTGTGGTACTTCCAGCAGCTTAACATGTGGAAATGGTTCAAGATATATCTGGGCTACAAAGCTATAAATTCCTAAACTTTCGAGTGCAATGTCTTTCATCATTGATTCTAATGCCTAGGTTCTCAATAAATTGTTGATAGTGTTGTGTCGTTGTTGTTGTTGTTGTTACGTATAGTTAACCAGCATTAAATATCTATTATGTGCCAAACACTAAATGAGTTTTTGTGTGTTTGTTTTAACCCAGGAGCTCTCTAATCCAAAGACTAGATTGCAAAATTGGTATTATTATCCCCATTTTACTGATGTTGAAACCAGAGCTCTATGAAAATATGGAAGTTGCCCAAGTCACAGTCTTTAGGTAGCATAACACAAGTAAGCCTGACTCCATATTATGCTTTTTCCAATGTATCTAAGTTGACATAATTTCCACATTAGCAATGCTCCAATGTAGATGGAAAAAAAATTATTTGTTTTGTCACTCTGACTGTATATAGATAGTTGATAGATAGATAGATAGATGATAGATAGATAGATAGATAGATAGATAGATGATAGATAGATAGATAGATAGATAGATAGATAGATAGATAGATAGATGATAGATTGATAGATGATAGATAGATAAATAAATAGATATAGATATATTTTAAATAACCACCAATAAGCCCAGAAAGCTATCCTTTGGTGAATCAAAACCATTTACTCTGTGCTAGGCATGAATCCAGTTAATGTCCAAGTAGCACAGCAGTCTAAGTCATGTCCTGTTGCTCTAGCAGAACTAATACAAACCATGGGGATAAATAATTATATACTTAAGTAAGGACAAAATATGGTTTTAATTGATTTTAGTGATGACACTTTTCTAGAATCTATCTATATAGGTTGAAGAGAAGAGGTGATAAGTCTTAGTAAATTAATCCGTGTTCTTTTGAAATCTGGCACTACTGGGTTTCAGACAAAGTTGAGTATAAAACGGATTCCACTTTGTCTCCCAATCAGGTGAGAACCATGTCACCCCCATGAAAAGCCACACACCAATCACTTCCCACATTTGTTTTCACAAATGCACCCTCTAATTGATGATCTGTCAGCAACATCGAACTTACTCTGACAAGATCTGTGAGTTTTATAAGAGCAGTCAGAGATTTGTTTATTTTTCTAAGGAGACCAGCTTCAACTCTGCTGATAATGTGTTTTCTTTTGAAAATGAGCAGACAGGCTGCTGGAATCATCCCAGAATCCAGGGCAACTGACAGCTCTGGCTTGTTAGGTCCACAATGCCCACATTCCAGCAGGTTTACTTTAATGCGTATCTTAGGCAAGTAACAAACAATTGCAAAAACACGACAAAGATGAGGATAGAAGGTTGTAGGGAAATTATTTCACAAGACTAAGAAAAATCCTATCTATTGAATGAAGATTTTGACAATACTATGTTGAAAATAAAATAGGTAGAGAAGGAAACTTTGTAAGTTATGACTTCAACAGATCCAAGAATTACACAAAAGATAAATAAGCAAGATAATAATTTCTTTGAAAAACACCATTCAGAAAATCATATTTTAAGGTTTCTGTCAAAAGAAGAAAGGAGATAATATTTTAGGACTCACCTTGTGACCAATCAATAGGGCCTTGGAATCCTTCTGAGCATTTTATTTCTAGAACCCAAGAAACCACCATAAATCGACTATTATTAGTACTCTGAGTACTCACTGCCACATTTTTCTCTTTCTTGCCTGGCTTGCTCATGACCAAAGTAGATCTACACTCTCTGTGCTCCCATTCTCCACCTAACTAAAATTTGTGTATGCACAAATTTCAATTTTTTGAGACCTGAGCCACCAATATTCAATAGCAAGTATGTAAAAGGTCAGATGTCAGATTAACTTTGTCCTGAGACATGACTTCATCAGTTCTGACCACAGATGCTACAGTTTTCCACTACTCAACATTTTGGGACTCTTCTCTGCTGCTAATTTGACAAATATGACATTTTCATATAGCCTAAGTGATACCAAAATGAATTTCCAAGGAGGTCTTGGAGAGCATACCAAATCATACAGTGATAATGTGAAATCTGAAGCAGGGGGCAAGGGTGGGAGTGTATGGACATGTTTCTGAAGTGGAAAAGTGGACTCTACCAACCTCTGCTATAGCCTGGTAATGGTGGGAATTTATAAGGACTATTTAATGTATGTCAACTTATGCATTTGTAAGAAACACTCATAGGGCTCCCTGCTTTCCATTGATTACTGATTCTATAATTCTTCAACTTCATCCTTTCCCCACCACCCTACCTCATCTGACCAACTATTATAGTTCAGTTACATTGACCTGAGTGGTAACCCTCTTTGCATTGGAGTTTTCTTCTCTGAAAAATGAGATATTTGAACTCAGTGTTCTGTTATGTCCTGTTCAGACCTAAGGTTCTGTATAAAACAGAATTAGCAAAATATACTTTCTATATATCAGTGCGATAGTTCCAGGCATTTATGCACCAGCAAGACCTGACAGTGCCTCAGTTGAGTGATTAGTAATAATGTGCTTCTTGGCCAAAATCCTTAATCAAATATTCTAAGCATCAAGATCACAGCTGGATGACTGGTTCAGTCCATCTAACCTGAATAAGACAATTTTTTGTAAACCACAGATAAATTCTTATTGGTTATTATTTTTTTTTAATTGAGGACTTTAGAAAGGAAGCCATTTTTCAGGAAGAATAGAAGCATTTAGACCACAGCACACGAAATTATTTTTGTAGATCAAAAAAATTTGATTTTTGTAAAATTCATATAACTCAACCTAACAAACTCCATATTGCTTGCTTTATTATTTTAGGCAAAAATAATGAATAGGAGCCAAAATGAGTAAATCCCAGATAGAATGAAGTGAGAACTACAAATTACAATTTTAAGAGAAAACGTTTTAAAATACTGATAATTAAAAACATTTTTTCCCCTCTTCCACAACTTTACCCTTTTTCCTAGGCATGAGAAAAAAGGGAGGAATGGTAATATTTGAGGTAAATCCCCTCTAAATCCAAACATGGACTCAAAATATAGCTATTTATGGAACTGCTAGGTCAGAGTCCTAGGCTCTTTTTACAGACTTCTGTTGAAGCATTATAGCCCAAGTTAGCATTTTGGATGAAGGAAAATGGAGGAAATTTTTGCACAGAATTATTAGAAGGAGGAATAAGAATAAGAGATTTTAGACTCTGCTTCCATCTCTACATAGGGGATGTTTTCAAGTCCCAATAAAGTGAAGAATTTGAGGCTGAGACTAGCAGATCTGTTACTCCCTGAAATTCTATGGAGGCTGAAAGGAAATAGTCACATTTTGCAACATTTGAAAGAACTTTAGTTTGGGGAGTATTTCAGCCACAACAAACATGGGGAGAGAGCACCCTGGGCAGGCTGCCTCCAAAAGAGGGACATGGCAATTGCCAAGCGAAACGATTCGGTGGTCCACCAGCAGAGGCTTGCAGGCAGAGCACGGGAAAGGTGGGTTCATTGAATATAAACAATAGACTCTATGACAACTAATAGAAATGTTGGGATGGGACTTCACTGAGAGAATCGGGAGGGCTTTGATTCAGGAAAATTTGTGCTAGGCTAAAACTTCACACTGCCACTATTCTGGAAAAAAATTTAAAAATTCCTTCTAGCATTTAAAAATTTTTAATTCATTTTTGCACTCCACACATTGATCTCATTTACACCTGTTATTGTTTTCAAACCCATCATACGTTATCCCAAACAAGCTAGACGTTAATAAATCCTCTAATAAAGATTTTCAAAATGCCAACTTGATTTAAAATGAAGATCAATATAGAAAATATCACCCCCAGCACCTGTGTTTTGAAAGGAGTTCACAGAGATTGATTTAATACCACAACTGTGGAGAGCAAGATTGCTCTGCCTCCATGTCCCACTTTGCTTGTGGGCAAGATAAGGCACAGAGGAATTATGTGATTAGCCCAAAGTCACATAGCCAATCGGTGTCGGGGCTAAGATGGCCTATGTTTAGCCCATAGGGCTGTACTCTCTGCAGTTCTCATTATTTACTGCCGTTTTCATCCCCTGGCTAGCTGTCCTAAATAGCCCTGCCGATCTACACCAAAATGGCTAAGGTCTTGGTCAACAAGCAGCCAGCGCTGCTTTAGATATTGCTCTGTGAACCTGTTCTCTTTAACACTCCAGGGAGAAAGAGGAAGTTTTCATTATTATTGATTTGCTCCTTTGCTGGATGATGTGTTGTCAAGTGAAGAGAAAGGCAAGACCAGGAGTAAGGACTCAATCATTTTAATCCCAGCTCTGTCTGTGGCTTTGGGCAAGGGCCTTCATCTTATAAACCTTCAGATGTAAAATGAAACTCAGAATGCCCATTTTAGCAGTGTTTGAAAGAAAGCCAGGTATTTTGTAACATTAAATTGTAAAGGATTTATCAAGGTTATATGATTTCTAATGATCAGATTTTTATTAGTAGTACTATGATGCTTTAATACTATATTGACTAGAAAACAATGATTTGAGTTCTTCAAAGAATTTCTAGTTATTGAAGTAACAACTGCCTATGGATTCACCTAATTCTAGTCCTCTTTTTTCTTAAGAAATAAAGTATTTTTGTAAAGACACAAATAAAGGCATCTGCTTCAGTTTGTAAGAAGGAGTTTTACCACTAATATGCCAAAAAAAAAAAAAAAAGGTAAAACAACCCTCAGAGGTAGACATAGACTTATTACTAAAAAGAAAGAGGTTTTAGTTTGGGTATTTTCATTTTCACATATGAGTCAAAGTGCTTTTCAGCTTTCTATATCAGAAGTGCTAATAAAAGATGTACAATCCTAGCTTTTATGGCTGCGACAGCACTCTAACAAAACACTCCTTGATGCTTGCTGAGGTGAAAATTCTTCTCTTCAAGTCTCTAAACATGGTTTTAGATATTTCAGATTATTTGCAGATGTGGTTTTGTGTTCATTTATTTTTTATAATTCATAAAAAATGTATAAAAACATAAAACCCCTACATTCAATTCTTACCTCTAAATGGACTCCTTTACTATCTGCTCAGTCTGTGAATTCTATTCCCTTGGCCAGGCACGCGCAGTGAATATTCACAAAAATGCAGTTCACCAGATCAACACGAAATGGACCCTATGCAGGATTCTACAGCAAAATACGCCTTGATTCCCTACCCGCCTGACTGTCAGAGAAAGAAATAAAAATTGCGAGCATTTTCAGATGCAGTGACAGGATAGCATGAAGAGAGAACCTCAGATGGTAGAAGCAGAATTCTTGAAGGATAACTGGATCAAGAGAGTGAAATCTAGTCCTGATGTTTAGCTGAGATTCTCCTTCCGCCAAGAATACAAATGTTTGTGTCTTTCTTACTCCCTCAACGCGATTCCCCTATTTCTTCCTTTATCTGTACTTTTCATGAATAAGATAATAGAAGCCAAGTGAAGAAGGTGAAGGAAGAAGTTTATTTTATTGCTTTTTTTTTTTTTGAGAAGAAAGAAGCCCTATTGCCCCTTCCCCCTCTCTTGATGTCTATTTGTCCAGTTGCAATATCCATGATTTACTCACGCCAGTGAGTGAATTTATAGCTATAGCAGATGTACTTTGCTTCTTGTGCTCTTGTGGAGCAACTGTTATCAAATGAGCACAGTGCCATCAACAAGACAGATAAGTGCCTTCCATTTCCCAATTACATGTGAGTAGGCAGGGAGCAGAGGGACAGCAGACTGGATGATAATCCTAAAGGACCATTTAGAGTCAGGTCACATTGCAGAGGGCTCTGGAGTCATTTGTAATTGGACTCGCTACTAGGAAGCCATAATGGTTTTTCATTTTCTATCAGATATTTCAGGGCAGATTGCAAAGGAAGTGATGCCTTTTAGTGGCATACTTCTAACCTGACAGCCTAACATAAATGTTGAACACAGTAAGCATTCAGATAGTTTTTTAATCAAATCAGTGAAACTCTTCTCCTACCCAACTTTCCAACATTCAATCATTTTTCCATCCTACCCCTAACCAACTTCAATGTATAAATTAGAGTTTCAGTGTTTAGGATCAAGCTCCTCAGAATTGGGCGTCTTTCTTATTCTGGCCTATGCCAAGTCATCATTTAAAGCACCAGTTGGTGCTCATTCATTATTGGTTCACTACTTCAAAAGTAATGAAGATCAAACTAGGAAAGCAGATATATAACCAATCATCTAATTTTATACATGTGTGTGTTCATATATGTGCATATCCATATCATGTATATTATATACATATATATTATGTATTATATGTATCTACATGTTAAGTATACTTTGTATATATTCACTGTTCATATATAATACATTTACCTATCTCTCCTTCCCCATAGCCATATCCTTCTTTCTTCACAAGGGAAGCAAGCAACACCAATTCTAACACTTCACCATTTGTACACAAACTGTATGTCCTTTCCTTCAATTCCTCAATATTTGCATTGAAAGAAGCTCAAATCATTATCTCCTTTCGTCTGTCATGTTAATAATATATAACCAAATGCATGTTTGATCTGTTTCATCCTCTTATGTCATTCCAGGGATACTCTTTTCCTTCCGATTTGTAAAAGGCCAGTTTTTCTTCTCAGCTATTTTTCTGCTCAAGAGAGATTGCAGATCTAAAGTTCAAGGGCTAAAATACAAATCATCAAATAGAACGAGGGAAGGAGTGCATATGAGCTTGCTGGGGTTTTTTTAATACAAAGGAGTTTTCAGTTTGGGGAAGTGCCCAGGACCCAAGAATACTTTTACTTTTTTTCAGAATAAAATGTGTATGACAATAATAACTAATATTTTAGTTTCTATTACCAGTCATAAAAATGGCAGAAAGATTTTTGCTTTTGCAGAAGGGCACTTCAACACTCATGGATGATAGTTTCCTATGGACCAAGCAGGCATAGTCCTTGTAACATTATTGAGAAGGGAGCAGGCATGGCAGGTTGAAGATGGTCCAGATTTCACTCCAATCAGTATATAAGCTGAATACACTCAATAGGGGCAAGTTAGTAGTCAAGTGGTCCATACATACACAGCATCCCAGAAAGTCACTGAGAATGTGTCTTTTCTTTGGGTAGGCCTTAGACAATGAGTGGTAGAAAGCAAACTCAATTTGCAAGGGACCATACTGGATAAATTATATTGAGTCAGAAGCTGGTTTCCACAGGGAGTTCTTAAACCACTACTGCAGAGTAATCAGAACCCACTGACAATATTTACAATAGTTGAGATAATTTGATTTGATCCTGAAAATAAGAACTTGGGAACACAAATCATAAAATATGGGTTTATGGTTCCTGTGAAGTTTTTCCAATTTTATCCACCAATTTCATATACCAAATCTCACCTCAGATACCAGAAACATCCGTGTTTCTGGCACCAACAACTCTGGAGCTTAGAGGGAAATCTGCAACTTAGAAGGCCTTTTTTTTTTCAAAATTGGTTAAGAGCATGAGTTTTGAAATAAGATGATTTAAATATCATCTTAAATGACTTTAGTCATTTATCTAACTTACCTATAAAGAATGTACCAAAATATGGAGCATAATAAATATTCAATAAATAATAGCTCTTATAACTATTTTTTTCCTATAATATTATTTTGATGGTTATGTTTTAAATACCCTCAGTTTTGTCCAGGTATAGCTGCAACACTAAGAAAATACAAATGAGAACACTGAGAAATTTTTTTTAAGAGAGAGAGAACATGTGCACATGCACACACATGTGGAGGATGAGGGACAGAGGGAGAGGGCGGGAATCTCAAGCAGATTCCCTGCTGAGCATAGAACCCTATGTGAGGCTCCATCTCAAGATCCTGAGATCATGACCTGAGGCAAAATCAAGAGTCAGACACTTAACCGACTGAACCACAGCGGCACTCTTGAATATTGACATTTTAAGAGGTAGTTAAATACTGTCTAATATCAAGGGATGGTAGGTGCAGAATGCATCTTATCAGGACTTCTTTGTTTCATTTTATGAGAGGAATAATAAACTTACTATAAAGGAAAACATCTTGTTGGTCATCGTCTTTTTCTTCTTTATTATTATCTTCTGTCGAATGCTCTGTTAAGTACTACTATACCTTATTTTTTTTTAATCTTCACAACAAGCTGATCAAGCAGATATTTTTCTTCATTTTACATATGAGAAAAGTGACACTTGGAGAAGTTAGCAGACTTGTTTGGGAACGAGCAGTTATTAAGAAAGAATAAAGATTTAAAACCAAGCGTTTCTCAGTCGAAAGACCTAAGATCTTAACTACGTGATATACTTTCTCCTGTGACATGTTACACATTGTGAGAGAGCAGAAAGTAACTTATGGGAGATGACTTTAGATCTTTCTTACTTAAACGATGATGCGTCTACCTTTTTTTCTTTTTTCATTGTCAAGGATGATCCATGATTTATTCAAACAATGTTGTATGGAATATATGTGTTAAAAGAAAAAAAAAAAAATATATATATAAGAGCAGTATTCCTTTGCCCAGCATGGTTGTCTTCTTCTTTCAGTGACTGCGTAATGCTAACCAGCCATGTTTTCCCAACAATATTCTAAAACACTGGCATCTCGTGGAAGCCAAAAGCTATGACAGCCCAAAGAACAAGCATAAAATCTGAGAAGTTACTCGCTTTGTGTGTGTTTTCTCCTCATCTGGCCATGTCACTGTAGGAGACAGAGGGGCTGTTCAGTTTCACTGTGTCAAGACTGATGACACTGAACAACTCATGGTTTATTCTTGAGTTCTAAGTTTTATTTACCTGAGGGAGGGTAATGTAACAGAGGGAAAAACACCTACTCCCCTTTTTGCCAGTTTTCACTGCAACGTCAAGCATGAAGCAAATGATTCTAATTAGGTTCTTTGTCATTTGGATATCTGTAGTTCTTCTTTATAGGTAACCAAAATGCTGTGCTTTCAGAATCAGGTAGCTTTCTTTTCTGTCAGAGACAAGCAATCTATACTCTCTTATCGATTTGCCCAACCAATTAATCCATTGATCTGTTTCCATCTATAAAAACAACAGTAACAAAAAAGTATGTATATCCAATGGGAAAATATGATAGAAATTAAAAGTCAGCTATGAATAAAAATCATTAATAAAAAATAATACCTACTGATATTTGCATTTTCTCAGTGTTTTTTTTTCACATTTTCCAACAGAATATTTCACAGTACATTGCTGAACCATAACAAAATCCATGAAAATGATATAAGAAACTCCATAGTAAGAGATGAAATAAGAGAGTTTTTATTTGTGCACATTTGGCTTCTAGTTCAAAAGTTTATGGTTTTCTTTTCACATTCAGTTGACACACTACTATATCCCAAGCTGAAGGATCTGCACTACCACCAGTCATGAACTGTGAAGGCCAAGATATTTGGAACTTTTATTGGATTTATAACCTTAAAAAAGCTAAAATGGAGCAGGACAAGGAAATGAATGGAACTGTAAAACAGATTTGAATCCATCTGCTAGAAAAAACGAATGAACTAAACAAATTTAGAAGGTTCTCGAAGTTAAAAATTTAGCCTGGGCAATGGTAATTGATCAAGTGAGTTAGGTGAATGAATGTGTTGCCTCATTTCTTACTGAACTCTAAACATGTATCTTGCGGCTTTGTTTAAGGAAGATAGGGGCACACCAAGAGTTTTAAAAAGGCTTTATTTAAATTTCAGTCTGAGTCACACATGTAAATTGTAAGACAAAGATCACATTATAAGAGAAAAATGTGTCACCTATTCTAGGAAGCTTTACCATCTTAATGAACCTTAACTACTAAGCATCACCCTAAGCAGTCTAAAATTTTTAAGCTTAAATAACCCTGGAGGCATATATGTCAATTCTGTAGTTATTATTCATCTTGTGTAGGAAAACCTACATTATATGAAACGTCAAAAGCTAGACAGAATTTTAATTGTCCAATCACAGAAATCTTCTACTGAGCTATTATCTCAAAAGTATAAGATATTAAGAAATAACTGGCTTTCATAGAATGAAATATCCATCCATCAGAAGGTGACCATAGCTAAGAAATATTTCACGCCTGATTTAAAGCAGAGCCAAAGGGAACTGACAAGAAAATCTAATAGAGATGCTGTACAGGTAGCATCTTTAGATATTGGCAATTAATTATATTTATGGGCAGGAATGTGGACTTCTGGAGGAATGTAGACTGACTCTCATAATTCCAGTTTAGGAAACTGGGTAGATGATGATAACATTTGCTGAATTTGGTTCCACAAATAAAAACAGACTGGGAACAAAACATAATAATTCATTTTGGGACGTGTTGCATTTGAGCCATCTGTATAATGAGTGGGAAGATGCCAAACGGACAGCTACAGATATCCATCAGGAACTCAGAAGGAAAGACCGAACTTAAGGCATGGATTTGAAGTTATTTGCAAATGAGCAATATTTAAGTCATAGAAGTAGATATAACTGACCACGGAGAATACACAGCATTAGAAGAAAACAGGCTAAGTCCAAACAACATCAAGAAAAAACTGAAGAACAGCAACATTTTTAAAAAGAGCATTAAGGAAAACTAAAAAGAAAGTGAGCCAAGGAAGAAAACAGGAAAGTAAAAGTGGGGGGGGGGGGGATAACCACAGAGAGAGCAGTAATTCAGAAGGCAAAGAGAGGGGGGAAACCTGCAAAATAATTTAGCTATTGTCTTAATCTGCCAAGGCTGCTATAACGCAAAACCACAGACCAGGAGGCTTAAACAACAGAATTGTTTTTTCTCACAGTTCTGAAGGAGTCTAGATGCCTGAGAACAAGGAGTTGACAGGATTGCTTTCTCTGGAGGTCTCCCTCCCTGGATCGTGCGCTCACATGATTTTTTTCCCTGTGCGTGCACATCCTTGGTGCCTTTTCCTCTTCTTACAAGGATGCTAGTTACGTTGGATTAAGACCCCATTTCTTATGACCTCATTTAACTTTAGTTATCTCCTAATTACTTAAAAAGGTCCTGTCTCCAAATATAGTCATACTGGGGGTTAGGGCTTCAACATATTAATTTTGTGGGAGGGGGAGGCGAGCAGACACAATTCAGTCCATAAGAGTGGTTAAACCTTTGCTGAATGCTATGCTGAATGTTTGTGTCCCACCAGAATTTGCATGTGGAAACTTAATCCCCAAAATGACTGGATATGGATGTGAGGCATTTGGGAGGTAATTAGGTCATGAGGCAGAGCCCTCTGAATGGGATTAGTGCCCTTATAAAAGAAGCCCGAGGGAGTACTTCTGCTTCCTCCACCATGTAAAATTATAGGGAAAAGACAAGCTGCCAGTGAACTGGGAGGTATCAAATCTGGTATCAAATCTGCCAACCTTGATGTTGGGCTTCCCAGCCTCTAGAACTGTGAGAAATACATTTCTATTGCTTATAAGCCATTCAACCTATGGTATTTTGTTATGACACACAAAATGTGCTAAGACATGGACTATTCACTGTTCATAAAATAAAATCTTAATTCCTTAGCATGACATAAAGATCCTTTACAAAATGGCCCAATCAACTTTCTAGTCCCCTCTCCCATCATTTTCCTTACATTATATCCCATACTTTAATTCCACTGAATAAGTTTGTTTTCACCTGATTATGCCTTATCTGTACCTTTTGGGGCCACCTTGGTTCTCTCTACATGAGAAAATCATACTCCTCTTTGAAAACCTCTCTCAAAGATCATTTCTTTTCAAAAGACTTCCCTTATCCTTCCTTGCAAGAAATGCTTTCCTCCTCTGTGCTACCTCAGGATTTTGTTTCTGTGACACAAAGCATTTATTGAATTCTATTATATTACCCCTGCTAGCAAGTGAGCTCATCTAAGACAACCTATATCTTACTCATTTTTATAAATGTGTTCTTTAGTATTGTTTCCAGATACATACCAGATGTTTATCAAATAAAAGACCGTAAATAAATGAATGAATAAAAAGAATAAGTAAATTAATGAGCTGCTACGCTTCCTATAATGAGTAATTTCTCTAATATAAATGTTATTAAGTACAAAGATACCCTCCAGATTTTCATATAATATGAGATTAACATTCAAGTTCTTTAGATAGTCACAATTTATCAAATACCCACAGTGCAAAAACAAAACAAACGTTAAAAGAAACACTATGGTAGAGGCTGTAGAAAAATTCAAGAATTAAAAACAAAACTAAACATGACCTGAAACTTAGCAAATTTATACATTAAAAGAGAAGTAAGTCAAACTGCATGCTGGAAAAAGATACAGAACCAAATTACATTCTTTTAACACTCTGCTTGTTATACATTTAGCTTTTCCTGTTCTGTTATCCTGACAATAAGTATTGAATTTGATATATTTTAGACACAAAGGATTTGCCTGGGTGGCTGATACATTATAGTTCTCCTCCAGTTTTTCAATATAGCAATGTAGTAACAGTCCATCATTACCCAGGTTAGCAAGAATCTACCTTTGGCTCCCTGCTCTGAAACAGGTATAAAGCTTCAAATATCTATACAGTACTCTTATTTAGCTATGAAATTATTTATCCTTCCAGAAATAGACAATATTAATGTTTCCATATTGCTGAGGCAATAACTAAAAAAATTTAACAATAAAGGAGATGTCCTAGGTAGAGGTCCATGAAGCGTGTCTCACTTAGTCTCTGGTTGGGACTCAGGGGACTCCATTTTCCTAATTCCCAAGTCACTACGTAGCAGCAAATATTCTTTGAGATACATTAACTCTCTCTAGGCACAAGGGCAAAATTACTTTTAATAACACCTGATTTCCAATCCAGCTCATTAGCTCTTATATTATTGCCTCAGAACAACTGAGACAAGCCTGAAATCATTAGTTAGTCATTTTCTACAATAATCCTCTCTGCTGCCTTGATTATTTTAATGCCAGAGCCCTGAAGCTGAGCCCATAGAATTTGCTAAAACATTCGACTAAAGAATATCAGGATTTTCTCCACTATTATTTTTAACACAGTCTCTATTCAACTCACTCTCAACTTCAAATAAAATGCTACCTATCAGTGTCTTGTTTTTCCCAACACTGAGCAAAATTGTCAATACTGACTTTTTTCACAGCTGCCCAAATGATCACAGTCTCCTGTTCAAAATACTCCTACCATATTGCATCCAAACTCCACATAGCCTAGAAGGCACTACATACTCTGTTCCTGACTACTTTTTCTACTACCACTCCAACCTATTTTTGCCTCCCACACTCAGCTCTACTTTCATTGGAGCAGTTCTCTAAGATGCCATGCTTATTCTTACTTAGAGCTTTTGCACTGGCTATCACTACTGCCTAGAACCCTTTATCCCTCAAGCTTTACAATGCTCATTCCTTCATTTCATCCAAGTCTTTGAATATACATCACTTCCTTCAAAATACCCTTTCTAAACATCTTGGCTAAAACACACACACACACACACACACACACACACACACACGTAATATATCAATGCCAGTCATCTTAATCCGCTTTAATCATTTAGCACTAGTCACTAAACACAATCATATTTCACATTTACTTTGTTTTTTATCTGTCTCCTATTCTAAAAAAGTGGGGTCTGGGATCCCTGGGTGGCGCAGCGGTTTGGCGCCTGCCTTTGGCCCAGGGCGTGATCCTGGAGACCCGGGATCGAATCCCACATCGGGCTCCCGGTGCATGGAGCCTGCTTCTCCCTCTGCCTGTCTCTGCCTCTCTCTCCTTCTCTCTCTGTGCTATCATAAATAAATAAAAAAATTTAAAAAAAAAAAAAAGTGGGGTCTTAGGAGGGCAGAGCCAAGCATAGTGCCTAATACTTGCTAGACACTCAATATTTTTTCAATAAATAATGAATTAATAAGAGAATGATTTGTGTTTCAAAACACAAATCTTTGTTTCAAAACAAATTCTTTGTTTTGAATTCAAAAACAAATTCTTTGTTTCAAAACAAAGAACACATGTAAATTTGTCTAGAGGTCATACTTCTTCAAAATAAACATCAGAATTCTGTACAGTGTTCTATGAAATTTGACATTTTCTGAAGTAGAAGATAGAGAACATTATTGCTATACAGATAAAGCTAGCATCCTCAGTTGAAGCCTAGAGTGAGAAGCCCATATTCATGACATTTTGGTAAAGTTTCCCCTAAGAGACATCAAGATTATTGTATTAATCAGTTTTTGAACTTTATTCTCTTCTACATCCCTGTAAATCTGTAAAACTTCCATATGGTCCTATAAATCAGCTTCCGATAACAAAATCGTGGCCCTAATCCAGCAGTGAATACCATCGTTCCTGATGAAGAGTACTTTTCTGCCCAGTTCAAATTGTTTGGAGTTTATGGCACACTGAGGATTCCAATCATTCTCCACGAGGTGATTTGAAATTCTGAATTCACCAGATAGTTATTCAACTCTGATACGATATGGGATCATCAGATCAGGAGAAAAGTGTGGAAATCAAAAATACAATCCATTTTCTCATGAAAGGGCAAGAATTTGAATTTACCTTTGAAAACATATTGACTTCCTATCTAACTGTATAGGTCTGTAATTTGTTCTCAGTCCACTATTTTCTTCATCTACCCTCACTACCAATATGATCAGTGTTAGCTTACTTCTAGAGCTATAATGTCAAAGACAGCTGATGATTGCTATTCTCTTTGTCTTCCAGCCTCACCAGAACAAGGGTCAATTCTCAGGTGTGTTTCATATCCCATCACATGTCTCATTTATAAAACCTGATTCTTCACAAAGTGCATTGGTCACAATAACCTAAGCATCCACTTCAGGGAACTAGAGAACAAAGAGCAAAATAGACCTAAAACAATCAGAAAAAAAAAAAGAATAATGAAAAGTTAGAATCCATGGAACTGAAAACATCAAAACAATAGAAAGAAAGTCAATGAATTCCAAAGCTAGTTCTTGGAAAAGATCAATAACATTGATACTTCTCTGCAGATTAGGCAAGAAAAAGAGAAAGAAGACATATTTTTATCAATATCAGCAATTAAAGGGGGGGTTATAACTACTGATCCCATACACAGTAAAAGTTTAATAAGGAAATACTATGAAAAATTCTATCCCCACAAGTTTGATTAACTTAGATAAAGTGAACCCAAAATACAAACTACCCAAATACACTCAAGGAGAAATATATAAATATCTGTATATCTATTAAAGAAATTAATACTTTAAATTCTTACAAAAAGGAATCATAAGACTAGATGGTATCAGTAACTCTACCAAAAATTTTAGGAAGAAATAACACCAATCCTCCATAATCCTTTCCAGTATCATAACAATTCTCCCCAACTTCTTTGAGCAAATAAAGGCAGAAAAACTTTTCAATTCATTTTATGAACTTATATTACCCTAATTCCAAATTAAATAAAGATATTACAAAGTACCAATATCTCTCATGAACAGAGACACCAAGTCCTCAGTAAAAAGTTAGCAAATTAAATCCTGCAATATATAAAAAAGGTAATACATCATGACCAGGAATGCAAGCCTGATTCAGAATTTATGAATCAATCATTGTAACATTACATTAAACACTAAATTTTTAAAAATGATCATATCAATATAATAGCAGAAAATAATTTGAAAAGAATAAATAATGTGGATGAAAACTAGAAATAAAACTAGAAATATAAGGGAAGTTCCCTCACTTAATAAATTATACATAAAAAAACTTACAGCTAACATTATATTTAATGGGGAGAGACTAAAGACTTTCCACATAAGATCAAGAATAAGGCAAGATATCATCTTTCCATATTCCTATTTAATACTGTACTGAAAGTCCTAGCTAATTCAGTAGGACAAGGAAGACACAATAAAGTTACACAAAATTTATAAGAAGGAATAAAACTGTCTTTATTCAAGAATAACATGATTATCTACATAGAGAGCCCTAAGAATAGCCAAAAGAGCAGATAGCCAACAAAAAAATTGTTATAATAATTAAAAATATATAGCAAAGTAGCTGGATATAAACTCAATATGCAAAGTCAATTGTTTTCCTATATACAGGAAAAGAAAAATTAGAATATTACTCAGCTATTAGAAATGACAAATACCCACCATTTGCTTCAACGTGGATGGAACTGGAGGGTATTATGCTGAGTGAAGTAAGTCAGTCGGAGAAGCACAAACATTATATGTTCTCATTCATTTGGGAAATATAAATAATAGTGAAAGGGAAAATAAGGGAAGGGAGAAGAAATGTGTGGGAAATATCAGAAAGGGAGACAGAACGTAAAGACTGCTAACTCTGGGAAACGAACTAGGGGTGGTAGAAGGGGAGGAGGGCGGGGGGTGGGAGTGAATGGGTGACGGGCACTGGGTGTTATTCTGTATGTTAGTAAATTGAACACCAATAAAAAAAAAAAAAGAATAAAAAAAAAAGAAAAATTAGAATATTAAATTTTAAAATATCATTTATAACTGCACTAAAAAGATAAAACACTGGTGAAAAATATAAAACAAAGTCTAAATAAATAGAGATTTTGTGTTCATGGATTGGAAAATTCAACATAGTGAAGATGTTAATTCTTTCCAAATTGGTATACAGATTTAATACAACCCCATTCAAAACACATTCAAAAAATCCCATTCAAAACATTCAAATCCCATTCAAAATGACAAACTGATTCTAACATTTATATGCAAGAAAAGCAAATACAATACTGAAGAAGAACAAAGTTGGAGGACTCATCACCTAATTTCAAGATTTACTACAATGCTACAGTAAACAAAATAGCATGATTAGGAAAAGACAAATATATTAGATACAGTTTAATAGAACGAAATAGAGAGCTTAGAAATAGCCCCACATAGATAAAGTCAACTGGTTTTTGACAAAAGTAAAAAGGCAATATAATGGATATAATGCAAATATAGTCTTTTCTATAAATGGTGTTGGAATACTTGGTTGTCCATATACAAAAAAAAGGAGGAGGAGGAGGAGAAGAAAAGGAAGGAAGGAAGGAAGGAAGGAAGGAAGGAAGGAAGGAAGGAAGGAGAAGAAGAAGAAGAAGAAGAGGAAGAAGAAGAAGAAGAGAAGAAGAAGAAGAAGAAGAAGAAGAAGAAGAAAGAAAGAAAGAGAGAAAGAGAGAGAGAAAGAAGAAAGAAAGAAAGAGAAAGAAAGAAAGAAAGAAAGAAAGAGAAAGAAAGAAAGAAAGAAAGAAAGAAAGAAAGAAAGAAAGAAAGAAAGAAAGAAAACTAGACACAGGCCTCATACTTTATATAATATTAACTCAAAATACACCATAGGCCTAAATGTAAAAAGCAAAGTATAAAACTTGTAGAAGACAGTATAGGATAAAATCTGCATGACCTGCAGTTTGGTGATGAGTATTTAAGATATAATTCAACACCAAAAGTACAATCCATGAAAGAAAAATTTTAGTAGTTGGAATTTACTTAAAGGTCTTTAAATTGTTGTAAAGCACACTGTTAAGAGAATAAAAAGAGAAATCACAGTCTGAAAAAAATTCTCAAATCACTTCTCAGATGAACGACTTTTATCCAAAATATGCAAAATTATGTAATAATAAAACCTCTTAGACCTCAACAATAAGAAAATAACTCAATAATGAGCAAAAAATATAAACAACTCATCAAAGAAATGAAGATGGCAAATAAGCATATGAAAATACCCTCAAAAAAAAAAAAAAAAGGAAAGAAAGAAAGAAAAAAGAAAATACCCTCAACATCATTTGTCATTAAGGAAATGCAAATAAAAAAAACCAGTAATATATTACTACATACCAACTGGAATTACTGCAATCCAATCTGATAGTATCAATTACTCATGAATATGTGAAGCAATAGGAACTCCTATTCATTCCTGGTGGGAATACAAAATGATACAACCTTGGGCAGCCTGGGTGGCTCAGCGGTTTAGCGCCCAGGGCCTGATCCTGGAGACCTGGGATGGAGTCCCACGTCAGGCTCCCTGCATAGAGCCTGCTTCTCCCTCTGCCTGTGTCTCTGCCTCTCTCTTTCCTCTCTCATGTTTCTCATGAATAAATAAATAAGAAGTCTTTAAAAAAAAATGATACAACCACTTTGAAAGATATTTTGGCACTGTCTTATAAAGCTAAACATAATTTTAGCAGCAATCACATTCCAATATTATCCAACTGATTTGAAAAATTATATCCACCCAGCACCGGCACACGAGTCCATTATGAATTAGCTTTATTCATAATCATCAAAAACTGGAAGCAACCAAAATGTATTTTAATAGATGAGTGGATAAACAAAATATGGTATATCCATATAATAGAATACTATTCAGTGATACAAATGGATGAATATCAAAATGTAAATTTTAGATACACATTTTTAAAATATTTAAGTGAAAGAAGCTAGTCTGAAAAGGCAATATACTTTATTATTCTATTTGTATGACATTCTGAAAAAGGCAAAACTATAGAGAAAGAAAACATCAGTGGTTGTCAGTGGCTTGGGTTGGGGGAAAGGTGATTAGGTGAAGCACAAAAGAATTTTTAGTGCTTTAATCATTTTTTAAAAGACTTTTTATTTATTTATTCATGACAGACACACAGAGAAAGAGGCAAAGACACAGGCAGAGGGAGAAGCAGGCCCCATGCAGGCAGCCCAACGTGGGACTCGATCCCAGGTCTCCAGGATCACACCACAGTCGGCGCCAAACCACTGCGCCACCAGGGCTGCCCATGCTTTAATCATTTTATATGATACTACAGTGATAGATACATGATATCATGCACTTATCAAAACCCATAGAATTTTTCACCATAAAGAGAAAACCTCTTTATGTGTACAAGCAAACAAATCAAGGAGATCAAGGGTCCCAAGATGGCATACAAACTGTGAAAAAAGGATCTAACCACATTACACATGTATATCATAACTTCCTGAGGAGGAAGGAGAAAAGAATCTTATGTAAGTAACCTTGGAAATGCAAGGAGACTATAAGATTATAGGAAAAAAGAAACTGTATGTAAGTATTGTACTCTAGTAAGTAAGATTGTTTCTTATGGGGGTGCTAGTTAACAATCCTAAAATGACTATATAAACATATACTAGAATTGAACAAATAAGTAAATCGATGCCAGATGGTAGAGCCAGGTGTCTCAGTTTTGGAGTGGGAGTTTACAGATAAGCAAGGAGGAAAGGCTAAAAGGATCCATGTGGTAATGGATTGGAGTTGGTACTATCAATATGAACTCACAGATAAGCAAGGAGGAAAGGCTAAAAGGATCCATGTGATAGTAGTTTGGAGTTGGTGCTATCAATATGAACTCACGTTTAACTTAATATAAATACAGATGGAAAGATACAGAAACACTTATGAGTTTGTGTTCATACACAAGTTAGTAGGAACATACATATTTGCAAGCTGCTTTGACTGAGAGGTCTTAGATGCAATGAGCATTCAGATCTTAGTTTCTAACATCATTCTTAAATACAAAAAACCAGGGTTCATAGAAGAAATGGCTGTTTCTAGGTCTAGGGGATGGAATACACAATATGAGCCTGGAGAATACACAATATGAGCCAAAAAGTAAGGAAGTATTATACACTTAAACACACACACACACACACACGTTATGGAAGCATGTGAAAGGGATCAAAAACCAACTTAAAAGAGCTCCCAACAGCCAAAGCCAGAACAATTCTAGCAGAAAATATCATATCATTGGGTTGTAATTCAAAGCAAAAATAAATATCATGAGTCCATGGTAAATCACTAAATAAGTGATTTATTGAATGAATGAATAAATAAATAAATGTGTGAAAATAGACAGATGTCCAATATAGAATGATTTCAAATAATTTATTATTATTATTATTATTATTATTATTATTATTATTACTATTTACTATCTCAAGATGGTGGAGTATAACTCCCCAATCCTTAAGTATGGGTTGTTCTAAGTGGTTGTTCATACAGTGTAGAAAGGGAGCAAAAATAGTAACTATCATGGAAAAACCTAACAAACACTACCTCAGCCAGGTGATGAAGGTTAACACATACAGTGATAGTCATGTTGAGAGTATGTATCCTTGGTACAATTATATGACAATGCTATTTTATCTGTATGGACTTCCTCTCACAACACATATCCATAGTCTATGTGTAGAAAAAAGGAAAAGACAAGCCCAACAGAAAAGCAACCTATAAAATATCTGACCGGTATTCCTCAAAATTATTAAGGCCATTAAGTAAAAGGAAAATCTGAGAAACTGTGACAGCCATAATACTCCATGGAAACATAACTGAATGTTAATGTGGTATCCTGGGTTGGAACTTGGGACAGTAAAAGAAAAAAATAAAGATAATCATCAAGACAAGATGGTACCGGCACAAAAACAGACACATAGATCAATGGAACAGAATAGAGAACCCAGAAATGGGCCCTCAACTCTATGGTCAACTAATCTTTGACAAGGAAAGAATATCCAGTAGAAAAAAGACAGTCTCTTCAACAAATGGTGTTGGGAAAACTGGACAGTCACATACAGAAGAATGAAACTGGACCACTTTCTTACACCATATATGAAAATAAACTCAAAATGGATGAAAGACATAAATGTTAGACAGGAACCCATCAAAATCCTAGAGGAGGAAACAGGCAACAACCTCTTTGACCTAAGCTGCAGCAACTTGCTAGCTAGACATGTCTCCAAAGTCAAGAAAAACAAAAGCTAAAATGAACTATTGGGACTTCATCAAGATAAAAAGCTTTTGCACTGCAAAGGAAACAGTTAATAAACCTAGAAGGCAACATACAGAATGGGAGAGTCTATTCGCAAATGTCTTATCAGATAAATAAAGAGCTAGTATCCAAAAATCTATAAAGAACTTACCAAACTCAATGCCCAAATAACAACAACAAAAAAAATCCAGTCAAAAAATGGACAGAAGACATGTACAGACATTTCTCCAAAGAACACATACAAATAACCAACAGACACATGAGAAAATACTCAACATCACTCAGCATCAGGGAAATACAAATCAAAACTATGAAACACCACCTCAACCAATCAGTATGGATAAAATTAACAAAACAGGAAACAACAAACATTGGTGAGGATGTAGAGAAAGGGGAACCCTCTTATACTGTTGGTGGGAATGTGAACTGGTGCAGCACTCTGGAGAACAGTATGGATATTCCTCTAAAAGTTAAAAATAGAGCAACCCTATGACCCAGCAACTGCACTACTAGGTATTCAAAGGATACAGACATAGTGATTCGAAGAGGCACTTGCTCCCCAATGTTTATAGCAGCAATATCTACAATAGCCATAATATGGAAAGAACCCAGATGTCCATCAACAGATGAATGGAAAAGGAAGAGGTGATATATATATATATATATATATATATATATATATATATCACCCTCTATATATATATATATACCCTGACCATAGCATATATATATATATATATATATATATATATATCACGGAATATTAGTCATCAAAAGAATGAAATCTTGCCATTTGCAACAATGTGGATGGAACTAGAGGGTATTATGCTAAGTGAAATAAGTTGGTCAAAGACAAATACCATATGATTTCACTCATATGTGGAATTTAAGAAACAGATGAACATAGAAGAGAAGGAGAAATAAAATTAGATAAAAACAAAGAGGAAGGTAAATCATAAAAGACTCTTAACTCTAAGAAACAAACAGGGTTGCTGGAGGGGAGGTGGTTGGGGGAATGGGCTAAATGGGCATAAAGGAGGGCACTTGATATAATGAGCATTGGGTGTTGTTGGCAACCGATGAACCACTAAATTCTACCTCTAATACTAATAATACAGTATATATGCTAATTACATTGAATTTAAATAAAAAAATAAAGAGATTCAAAAGCTATTCAATAAAGAATTTAGAAATTCTTAGATTAATAATAACATATCACTATTGGTTCACTAATTATGAGAAACATTTCAGACTAAGATAAGATGTTAATAATAAAACAGGGTGTGGGATAGGAGAGCATTCTCTATATGGTCTTTGAAACTTTTTGAGAAGTCTAAAATTTACCTAGAATTTAAAAAAATATATATTAAAAAATACATTACCCAGTTAGTATTCTTCAAAGTCACAAATTTAAACCCAATAGAATATATCTTCATTTTTTAGGAACCAATTATTCCTATTTCATTTTCAAGTCAATTATTAAACACAATAACTTAGAACACAGGTTTAGAGAGCTTTGTCTTAGAAGTCTCTTTCGTTATCGTGGGGAAACTCAGAGATGCATAGCATAGTGTTATAGATTGTGTGTTCTATTATTATAACAGGCATGTCCAAGAAGAAAAAGGAAGTTAACATCACATCGTATCATTTACTGTGAAGAAACGTCCTTGTATGAAGTATTCTTTCAGAGGTGTTTTTTACACTGTGTACTAGGTTGGATATTGCCCATCCCCCCCTTCAAAAAAATCATGTCCATGGAAACCTCAGAATATGAACTTATTTGAAAATCAAGCCTTTGAAGTTGTAATTAGCTAAGATAAGGTCATACTGGCATAGGGAGTATGCCTTTGGCACTAGTCCAAAGACTGGTGTCCTCATAAGTGGAGAAAACAGACACAGAAAGAGAGACAGAGAGACAGAGAGAATGCCATGTGACATTGGAAGCAGAGGTTGCAATGATGTAGCTACAAAGCAAGGCAGCTGGCCATCACCAGAAGGAAACATCCTCCTCTAGAGACTCCAGAGATTAGCATGGCCTTAACAACCTCTTGATTTCAGACTTTTAGCTCCCAGAACTGTGAGACAACAAATTTCTGTTGTTGCAAGCCACCTAATTTGTGGCAATTTGTTATGGCAGCCCTATGAAACTAATACATACACATTTGCAGTGTGGGCTGTATACCAGGGTGAAAGTGGTGCTTACGCCTTTCCCAAAGCTAATTCTTTGTGTTTTGTTTTTTGTTTTTTGTTTTTGTTTTTTTTTTCCTCTAGCAATACCAGGCTGCTGAAGGGTGTAGGAGTGTTAATATGAGCACTTTGATTCTTAATCTCATACAACTTTACAGTATCATTATCTTCTCTCCTCAGGTCTATCTCTACCTCTTATCTCTGACTCGCAAATTGTACTATTTGGATGAAGGCACTTCCATTTAATTAAAAATTCTTTTCATAAGTGAATTATTTTCTTTTCTAAGCCCAAGAGCCTAATTTTAGCTTGTTAACCTCATTATGTCCATGAGACCACTTTGGTAAAATTCTAAAGCTTCTCTCATTTACTTTCTTGACAAAAAAAAAAAAAGTAAAAATACACACCAGACAAGCATATTAAAGATTCTCTTCTAATTAAATCTTTTATCTAAAGTTAATATGGCTGCAAGGAGGAAGCTTTTTACTTTCTCTGGAATACATAAAGGATCTTTCTTTGGTCCCAGTCTTCCTGATTCGGTCTTTTACTTCTCAAGTCCATAACATGCTCTAGCTATTTCTCAATGCTCTTCTGGGAAAAGGTCAAGCCTAATTTTCCAGATCTCAGAAAAGAAGGCCTTGAGAATAGCAGTACTTTTCCTCACACTCATTCTCATTTCCTAGCCTAAGGAAATATAAGATATATTAAGATAAATAGAAAAGAAATGAGTTTTTAACTGTGAGAAAAAGAGAGAGCCTTTTCAGCAAGTTATTTGAGTTCATACAGTAGAAAAGTGATTTCACAGCTTTAGTGAGGCAGTATCACTGGTAAGAAAAAAATCCTCTTTTTATTCAAGATGGGAAGG
The DNA here is from genome assembly GCF_053574225.1 of Canis aureus. NCBI lineage: Eukaryota > Metazoa > Chordata > Mammalia > Carnivora > Canidae > Canis > Canis aureus. Next base: position 63,452,259 of record NC_135623.1, on the reverse strand, counting down.
AGATGGAAAACTTCATATGAAAATAAACATCTGCTGAGTCCAGAGCAGGCTTTAATTGCCGGTGAACCAGAAACTATGAAAGACAAATAACAAGGTGACATTAAGACTACCAATAATGCAGGTCATTATTTTTACAGAAAACTAATTGCAATAACCTGCTTAGCATTTTTCTCCCAATATTGTTGAGAAAAAAATAGATTGGCACTAACAAAATAAGACCTGACAAATGAATGACACATTCAACAACTCCAAACTCCTTAGATGACAACCCTACTTTTGACACTAAAATCTTTGCTGAATTGCTTCTATTCATGACAATCCACAAAACAATTTCTTTTTTATTTGCTCCATGGGGCAACATTTATTTGTATTTGTCTACAATAGAATTCAAAGTAAGCTGCCGGAGTTCAATATTAGAATATAGGTAGGATATGCATCAATAAATACGAATAATTATACATGGGCTAAAACTAAGCATCAGAGCTTACCTCTGTGTATGCTTGGAATAAAGTAATAGTAATTGCCTCTGGCTACACGTTTGTAGAATCAGATGAGTCATTATCCCAGCCTTTGGCAATAGTCCACTCCACAGTTGTTACTGTCTTAGTTGGGATTCTCAAAAAGTAGAATTTTAGAAGGAAATTTGCTTATAAGAGGTTTACCAGCTATTTTCTGGAGAAAAAAATTAAATCATACCCTAAGGAAGTGAGGCAAACAGGACTGGGCAGAGGGAGACATTGAGCTGTGATGCAGTCTCCATGGTGCCCTCAGCCAATCTCACCGAGACGTTAGAAGGGAGCCTGGCCCTTCAGAGATGCCCCCAAATGAAATAAGAGGTCAGGGTCTTTGCATTGTAGGCTGCTCCTGAGCACATGGCTTAACACTAGGCAAGACAGGTCCCTTTCAAAGGCAATTGCCAGAGAAGGAATCAGCTGTGGATTTTTTTTTTTTAAGATTTTAGTTATTTATTCATGAGAGACACAGAGAGAAGGGCAGAAACATAGGTGGGGGAAGAAACAGGCTCCCTATGGGGAACCTGATATGGGACTCGATCCCAGAACCCCAGGATCACTACCTGAACCAAAGGCAGATGCTCAACCACTGAGGCACCCAAGTGCCCCTCAGCTGTGGATTATCAGCCAACAGCACTCTCAGCAGCTGGGATGAGGACCACAGTTCTGAAGGGAAGACTGGGCAAAGCACTTCTCCATCTAGCACAGCTTCCCATTTGTTTCCAGTTTTTGTGTGTTTCTAGGTTTACTTATGCCCTGACCATAGCCCATTCAACTATCCTCCTCTCCTAAATCTTCTCACTATTGTACAAGTCTTGGTCCTGATGGCTTACTGCCTATCCAAGTCTCCAGATAATCACTGACTACTTGAGTGCTTGCTTGGGAATCCCATTTCAATCTATCTGAGAATAACCAGTAAAGTAACTGCTGTGATGAACCTAGAGTCAGGGAAAGAGGAGGTTCTATTAAACTACAGTAGATGCCATTGGTGCCTCATCCCTAATCCCTCATCCCTACCATTTCACTTCACGCTGGCTAAATTCCAACTGCTATCACTGTATTTCTTTGCCTTACAGCTTTTTCTGTTTTTCAAGAGCTCATTTTGCCCACTTGCATGCAAATCAGAAAAGCTTAGGAGACTCTAAAATATAAATATGGAATATAAATACCTCTGCTCCCATCTGGAATTATATTAATGCACATGCTCTACACTGGCTGTCAGATTTCCCCAGGAAGATCAAAGTCCAATTACCCATAGTGGTGACTTGGTTGATTACAATCTTTTGATTGGAGATCTTCTCTTTCCTGCTCACTTCTGTACTCCCTAATGAAGTATTCTGAAATCACTTTCCAAACAAACTACTTAAAGGCAAATCCTTATATAAGGGTCTACTTCTTGCATCGTTTAATATAAGAGAGTTATATTAGCCCAAATGCTCACAGGAGAAAAAATTTTAGATGGTAACAAAAGGGAGGACTTGGGGAAATTTAAGAAGAAGATGAGTTTATAAATGAAGATAATCTAAAGAAGAAATTAAAATAATGAATTAAGATAGGAAAATACATGTCACAAGAGAGAAATACAAAATTCATCATTGATATATGTAGGGTTATATATGTATATCATTCAGGATTCATCATTGATATATGTAGGGTTTTTTTCTATTAGCATATTTTAGTTTAGGGCCAGCATACTCCTCAAGCCATCATGATAATGAGAATTACAGATATCATAGCCATCATTTTCATCACACATGCACACTCCAAATTTAACACATAGGCCAATTGCATGTATCCCAAGGACCAAGAACAAGAAGACAAGACACAACAGATGTTGTTTATGAACTTCCAGTCTCAACCTCCCCATCCTCACTATTAGTGCCATTCACTCTCTCTTTTGGGGACCCTTTTTGGGGAACCCTCTTCTTACAAGGTCGCACCCACCTCTCATCATAAAAGCTAAAGCAATAATTTTCCCTGCTCTGGCACAATCACTGAAGTGGCTTACCCAATACTTTTTTCATGGACTTTGAAGCTTGAATCATCACAATGTTGTATTGAGGCTAGACGTCATATTCATCACAATGTCAGCATTTAAGCAAAAATGTTTCCACAGGATGACCATAATTGTGGATCCTGCAAACATGGCCTTCTCAAACTTCCACAGCTCCTGCCTATTTTCCCAATGTAACTTTAAAAGCCTCTGACCAAAAAAAAATAAAATAAAATAAAATAAAATAAAAGCCTCTAACCAGTTCCATGAATCCCTAATATCCATTCAATAAATGTCATTTTTCCTAAGAGAGGTAGATTAATGAGACACACTAGGAGTATGCGGCAGCCAAGAGTCACTCAAGGAAACATGGGAAATTTGGGTTTGGTTACCTGACCATAATGGAGCAGTAGTCCATGGAACTCCTGTTAATATATCTGTAATACCATTTAGAGCTTCCTCATACTTGTCATTGCCAAGCCTTAATCTTAATATCGTTCTAGTATATTCCCTTACAGTATTTACTTTATTGTTATCAAAGAAATCTAATATATACATTAAGTCATAAATTCATGTTTTATAATTTACCTAGATCTAGGTCCATATATTTCTTTTTTTTTAATAAATCTAAAATTAGTTATTTGTGTAAATCTGACCTAAAATTCAAATGTAAATTTCAAAATTGCACATTTTCTGAATCTGACCACTATTAAGCTAAAAAAAAAGATCCTTCTGTTTCAAAATAATAATCTTCAAATATGTTCTCATTTAAGAAGTCAAATTTTATATTGCCTATTTTTTAACATTTAAAATATGAAACTCTTTTTATATAAAATTATTTTTAAAAAAATGAAGGTTGAGCCATGGAGGAACATCTGGGTATTCAGTGTGTAAGTGCATTCAGCTGTACCATGTTAATTGATCCAAGACATCTTCCACTCTGTTTTGATTATCTGCATGGCTTATCAGGAAATGGAGTGGGAAAGCAAAGATGATTTGTGTGGTTATATTTATCTTAATTTTTAAACTGCTTAGTTTCATTTATCTGTATTTCTTTGAAGACTTAAATCCAGATGATTGGATTTAAATCAATTGATCAATTGATTTAGATCGATGGATTTAAATCCCGATGAAGTCTTTCCTGGGTTAGAGAGGCAACAGTAAATATACAAGTGTATGGGATCGAGCTGGAGTCTAGATCTAAACCATGATTAAACCTAAAGAGAAGTTTAGTTACTCAGGGAAGATCTGATTAATCTTCATGGAAACAGAATTAATATCATTATTTGTTGAGAAATAAAACCATTATTTCTCTTTGTATCTTGACCTCATAATAGAGAGGGAAGAGTAGATTTTATGATTATACATCACTTGGAACATGGTCTCTATTGACCAAATAATGATCTACCAAATAATGAACTACCAAAAAATGAAGCAGCTTTAATTTAGAAATCTGACATATTACTTCCCAAACTACATAGTTTAAAAAACCTCTCTTGCAAAACTAGATGAAGAGTAGATTTTTAAAAAACTCTCTTCCCTGTAACATACAGGAAAAAAAACTTTAACATATACAAGATTTCTCAAGATCTGCATACTCTAAGCTTATTACTTATCCAAATCCACATAAACCATTGATTCTTACAATAATGAAATTTTTGAAGTGTGTTAAAATTTTTAAGCTCATGCTTTTTTATGTGCTTCTACATAAAGTGTTCTTTCTCTATACTCTTTTCTATTTCCTCACTTAGGGTTTATCTCAGATATCATTTGTGATGGCAAACTTTCCCTAATTCCCCAAACTTTTGACTCTCCTCTACTGTTGAATGGCATCTTTTTCATAATCCTATGGGCTCCCTGATGGCCTGTTTCAAGAATCTTCAGGGAGACTATGAGCATCTTGGTGGCAGGTGCCATGACTTACTCTCTGTGTCTCAGACAACCAGCACAGGAACTGACATATACTGGGTCTTGATATATTTTTATTTTACAAATGAATGAATAAATGTCACATTCCTCTATAAGACTGATGCCTTGAAATATACCATCCAATTATTGGAAGAGTCACAGTGACAAAATATTGAGAAAGTATCTTTAGCATGCACAATACAGATATTTAAAATTAGAAGTATTTTCCTCATTAAATCATTCCTGTCTATAAAAAGTGCCTATTTTTCTTCATTTTCATAAAATACATTGTCTGTACCTTAGAACTTGCTTCCAGTAGCTGAAATGGCAGGTTTATCCACTTCCTATATAAACCCACCATGCGGATGTGCAATGACTTTTAATAGTATATAATAAATGAAAACATAAACCACAGCTAATTCAAGGCAAGAGATACTACACTGTGGAAACAGTAGTAAGGGGCCAGAAGCTCATTATTTTTCCCTGCTCACTGTCAGGTGAGAAAGGCTGTTTAACCGAACTCTCCACGAGTGACTTTTCAGCTGTTTCATCTGCATTTACACTTGCTCATTCTTTTATTTTCTATCACTTGTTTCTCTTTTTTCTTCCTTTTCCTATTATTGAATTTCCAACTTGGATGGTATCTCTAGTCCTCTTTTATAAATCTATTCCAATGATTCAACTATTAAGCCCAGAAAAGATGTTAGTGATTGTAATTGGGAGTAAAAAAAAAATCACTAAAATGTAACAAGGATACTGTCCTGAAGAAATAGACTGACATTTACAGCCTGTTCTAATTTCCTTTCACCACTCAACTGACGCATTTCTATATAATGTAGAACAAAGCCAGAACATTGCAAGGCAACCAATAATTTGTCTAATTTAATTTATGAAAAAGGTTATCAAGGGCATTTTTTTTTCTTAAATCATAAAAAGTTTTCTCCCCATTACAGTGTCTTCATTATCATCAACAAAAAACATGTGATTACTTACAGCTTCATAACCCCATACAGCCTTTCAAACCTGTATGCCTCTGACAGTAAAGACAGTGCTCAGGAGTAAAAAATAAAAGGAAAGAGACACATCTTGCTTAAATAGTGTAAATTAACAGTGTAATAGTCAAAAGGGCAGATTCACAGACAATAGGCATATGAGGTCTGGATTAGATAGGATACTAATGGATTTTGCTACCACTAAAGGAAACTGTATTAAAGAATATTTAATTTAAATAACTAAAAGGTGAGCAGAGATTTCCAAACCTCGAAGAAAAAAAGAATAGAAGCCTCAGGTTGTGAATAAAAAAATTGGTGACTAGGAGAGTACCCATTAGACATGAGCTGTTAACTATTGAAATACAGTAGCCATTAGCTACATGTGGCTATTTAAACTTTATTAAGGATTTCATTTTTTTAGATTCATAAAGTTGAGAATATTGTGATTTCCCATATACCCCTGTCCTCACAGAGGCATATCCTCTCCCCCTTATCAACATCACTTCCCAGAGTTGTATATCTGTTATAATTGGTAAACTTACATCGATATACCATAATCACCAAAAGTCCATAGTTTACATTAGGGTTTGCTCTTGATGCTGTACATTCTATAGGTTTGGACAAATATATAACGAATGACATGCATCCATGATTATAATATCATAAAGAGTATTTTCGCTTTCTTCTGTGCTTTGCCTATTCATCCCCCTTCATCCAACTTCTGATGAATACTGAACTTTTTACTATCTCATTAGTTTATCCCTTTCCAGAATGTCACATAGTTGGAATCATGTAATATGCAGCATTTTTATATGGGCTCCTTTCACTTAGTTATATGTATTTAAGTCTCTTTCCTTTCTTTTCCTTGCTTAATAACTCATTTATTTATTTTTAAGATTTTATTTTATGTTAGAAGGAGAGTGTGTGAATGGCATGTGGGGGTTGGGGAGGGACTGAGGGAGAGGGGAAGCAGATGGCCTACTGAGCACCAAGCCAGAGTCAGGGCTCCATATCAGGACTCTGAGATCATGACCTGAGCTGAAACCAAGAGTTGGTCGCTTAACCGACTGAGCCACCAAGGCTCCCCCTAGCTCATTTATTTTAAATGTTGAGTAATATTTTCCATTGTTAGGATGTACCATATTTTATTTATACATTCACCTACTGAAAGGCATCTTGGTTGCGTCCAAGTTTTGACAATTGAATAAAGCTGCTATAAATATCCACATGGAGGTTTTTGTGTGGACATAATCAAAATGTGATTATTTGCGTAGATATCAAGGAGCACAATTGCTAGGTCTTATCATAAGAGTATATTTGGTTTTGTGAGAAAACTACCAACTTGTCTTCCAAAGTATTCCACTTTGCATTCCCACCAACAATGTAAGGGAGTTCCTATTATTCCACATCCTAACCCCACCATTTGCAGTTATCAGTGCTACAGACTTGGGGCATTCCAATAGGTATATATTGATATTTCATTGTTATTTTGATTTGCATTTTCCTAATATCACATGGAGTATCTTTTTTTGAAAGATTGTATTTATTAAAAAAAAAAGATTGTATTTATTTATTTATTTATTTATTTATTTATTTATTTGAGAAAAAGAGAGACAGCACATGAGGCAAGCAGGCAGAGGAGCAGAGGGAGAGGGACAAGCAGATTCCACCGCAGGCACAGAGCCTGACAAGGGGCTCAATCTCATGACCCTGAGATTATGACCTGAACTAAAATCAAGAGTCCCAAGTTTGACCAACTGAGCTATTCAAGTGTCCTAGAGTACCTTTTCTTTTCTTTTTTTTTTTTTTTTTTTTTTTTTTGAGTATGTTTTCATATGCTTGTCTGTCGTCTGTACATCTTTGGTGAGCGTCTGCTAAACTCTTTCACCCTTTTTTATTCAGGTTGTTGTCTTAAGGAGTAGTAAGACTTCTTTATATATTTTGAATTGGATGTCCAGTTGTTGCAGACCATTTGTTGAAGGAATTATCTTTGCCCCATTGTATTGCCTGGCTCTTTTATCAAAGATGAACTTTCTATATTAATGTGGTTTTATTTCTAGGCTCCCTATTCTGTCAATTGATCCATTTGTCTGAACTTTCAAAATACCACACCAGTGTGCGTACTTGGTATAAATCCCACTTGGTTGTGATGTATAATTCTCTTTATACATCATTGAATACTGTTTGCTAACAATTTATTGAGGATTTTTGCATCTGTGTTCATGAGATATATTAATCTTTAGTTTTCTTTCCTAATGTCTGTTTGATTCTGGTTAGGGTAATGCTGGCTTCATAAAATAAGATAGGAAGTAGATGGTAAAAGAGATTGTAGAGATTTGGTATAATTTCTTCCTTAAATATTTGGTAGAATTCACCAGTGAATTCTGGGCTTGGGCTTGGTGCTTTCTTCCTTTTTTTTTTTTTTTTTTTAAGATTTTATTTGTTTGTTTGTTTGTTTGTTTGTAAGAGAGAAAGGGTTTGCACACACACAAGCGCACAAGCAGGGGTGGGGAGAGGAGCATAGAGAAAAGCTAAACCTAAGGTGGAGCTGGATCCCAGACCCTGGGATCACAACATGAGCCAAACAAAGGCAGATGCTTAACTGACTGAGCCACCAGGTGCCCCAGATGCTGTTTTGGAAAGTTATTGATTATACATTTAATTCCTTTAATAGAAATGGGCTTTTTTCAGATTGTATTTCTTCTGTGAGTTCTGGCAAATTGTGTCTTTCAAAGAATTGTTCCATTTCATCTAGGTTATCAAACTCATGGGAATAGAGTTGTTTGTAGTATTCCTTTTAATTCCCATGGGATTTGAAGTAATGTCCCTCCTTTTGCCTGTGATGTTAGTAATTTATGTTCACTCTCTTATTTCCTTAGTTATCCTTGCTAGAAGTTTATCAATTTTATTAATATTTTCAAAGAACTAGCTTTTGGTTTTGTTTATTTTCTTTACTGATTTCCAGTTTTCGATTTCATTCATTTCTGCTCTAATTCTTATTACGCTTTTCTTCTACTTATTTTAGATTTAATTTGCTCTTTTTCTAGTTGCCTAAAGTAGAAATTTAGATTGTTGATTTTAGATCTTCTTGTCTAAAATATGCATTCAATTCTATGAATCTCCTACTAAACACTCACTGTTTTGGTTACATCCCACAAATTTTTGATATGCTGTGTTTTTGTTTTCATTTAGTTGAAAATATTTTAAAATATCTCTTGAGATTTCTTCTTTGATTCATGTGTTATTTAGAAGTAAACTGTTTAGTCTCCATGTGCTTTGGGATTTTTCAGTTAACATTCAATTGTTGATTTCTAGTTTAATTCCATTGAGATCTGAGAACAAATATTATATTATTTCTGCTTTTCTAAGTTTGTTAGGGTGTGTGTTATGGCCCAGAATGTAGTCTATGTTAGTGAATATTCTACATTAGCTTGAGAAGAGTGTGTATTCTGTTGCTGTTAAGTGAATTAGTCTTTAGATGTAAATTATATGTAGCCCATTGATGATGTTGTTGAGTTCAACCATGTTCCTACTGATTTTCTAACTGCTCGATCTGTTTGTGTCTGACAGTGGGATACTGAAGTCTCCAACTATAATAGTGGAATCATCTATTTCTTTTTTTAGTGCTATTAGTTTTCACCTCACATAGTTTGCCACTTTCTTCTTAGGCATACATATGTTATCAATTATTATGGTTTCTTAGAAAACTGCCACCTTTATCCATAAGTACTGTTCTTGCTTATTCTTGATTACTTTCTTTACTTTGAGGTCTTCTCTGTCTGAAAGTAATATAGCTACTCCTGCTTTCTTTTACTTAATGTTAGCACGGTATATTTTCCTTCATTCATTTACTTTTAATTTATTTCTGTTTTTATATTTAAAGTGGGTTTCTGATAGACAACACACAGTTGGGTCATGCTTTTTTATCCATTCTGACTTTATCTTTTAATTGTTACATTTAGACCAGTGCTGTTCAAAATAATTTTTAATAGAGATAGATTAATATCCACCTTATTCATTGCTGTTTTCTATTTGTTATTCTTGTTCCTTGTTTCTATTTTTCTTTTCCACTTTTTTTTTACTTTTGTGATTTTAACTGAGCATTTATTAGAACTCCATGTTCTCTTTTCTTAGCATATTGGTTATACCTTTTTTTTTTTTTTTTTACTTTTTTCTAATGATTGCCCTAGAGCTTGCAATATACACTGACAGCTAATCCAAATTTATTTTCAAATAGCACTATACCACTTCATGGGTAGTATGAGTACTTTGTAACAAAATAATTCTAATTCCTCCTTCCTGTTCTTCATTGTTATGATTTGTCTCACTTATATATAAGCATACATAAGCATATGTATATTTAAAATATACATGTAAGATGGATATATATATAAAAATATATAAGCATACACAATATACTGTTCCAACTATTATTTTAAACAAACTACATTTCATTGATGACATTCCAGTACTTTTTTGGTAGCTTGGGCTTTCTAAGTTTTCCAAACAATACCAGTTTATCCAAGATTAAGGACTATTCACAAGCAGTAAAAGAGTCATCTGTTACTCTCTTTTTTTACTTCTGATGAGAATGAATAATCTAAAATTGGTAACTATAGAAAAGAAACTATTGATTTTTAAAATTTTACTTCTTTTACTTTGAGCTCTTTGTTTTAGTTGAACTCTTTGAGGGAAAAAAAAATCTCGGAAACTTGTTTTTCTCATACTGAAAAAATATCAGAAATAGTAATTCTGTTCAAGGCAAAGTTTATTGACCTTGGAAACAAAAGATTTAAGATTTGTTCATGTTTTCAACTCTTACTTATTGCATAACAAAGTCACTTTTGCCTCCCTGTGCTTCAGTTTTTCCCTAGTGTAAAATGCTGGTTTGAGCTAAATGAATGACCTCTAAAGCTGAAATGGCATTTTCAGCTACTACCCATTCCACGGCAGATATTACCAACCTACTGTAGCACCCCTTTACCACAGAGGCAAGACACAACACCAGAATCAATCTCAAAGTCATCTTCCAAAAATCTGCAACCAATTTCATAATGAATTTTCATATGAATTTAACTTCTTCTAAATCCCTTAGGGCTATAATAGTTTTTGAAATAGCACAGGATATATTTTCTTTTTCTAGATAGAGGAGAGAATCATGAAAAAAAGCCCTATATTTATTCTTGGAGACATATGTTGCAGATGTTTAATTTAGGGGATCCCATACCTCAGTAGACCAATCTTCCTAGGAACCCACTATTCTTTCACCTTGGCCATACTCCTTTACTGCATAGAAACCTCAGGAAATGTGATTCTCTTCTGCATCTCAGACCTACTTTAATTAATTGCATGATGTTTTAAAGTCGCTTAATATTTTTAAGTCTCTTTTCTTATTTGACTTGAAGTTAGAGATAGTATCTGTATGCCTTATGGACTTGTTATGAAGTTTAAATAAATTTACACATGTTTAATAGCTTGCATAATGTCAGACTCTTAATAGCTTTTCAAAAATAATAGTTATTAGTATAATTATTATTATCCTCATTCCGCGATCCTCTGGAATATGAGAGAGTCTGTAATCTGAAAATTAATTCATAATGACATGTCCTTAAGTGTGCTGCTACTGTAAACTTCATTGGTCAGGTGCATATTTGCAACTTAAGAGTTCCCTTCTATAACCAATACTTAACCCAATGCTCCCTGTATTTGTGTCCTTGATTTTAATACACACTCCAAACAGTAAGTTTCCATGGCCAGACTAATTTGGAAAATTCTGGGTTAAACAAAATTTGAAAAGGGTTCTTTCTGCTGTAACATTCCTAATTCTTTAATATGCTCATATATATTGTGAGTATTTGAAAAGGAACCTCAAGAAACCACTTGGACCATTTGAGCAATTTCCAGGCTTTGAATTGCATGATACATAGCAGGGAAAGGTTGCCTGGAATGTTAAGAATATGATGCAGCCAGTAGCAGGATCTAATTTTTCTGGCATATGTCCTTTCACACCAACAGGTTACTACCAAAATTAGTTAATAGCTTCCAAACCACAAACATCCAATTAAGATTTCTTAATCTATTTAGTCAAATTCTTGGTCATGAAATTCACATTTCCCAAAAAAGTGTTGAATCATGCCACCTTCCTTTGTTTTTCATTGCAAATTACAGATCTTCATCGTCTTATAATGGAGCTATACCCCTAAAAAATCCATTTTATTTTGAAAACATCTTGTCAAAATTACATTTAATACACTTATCCTAATGAACATCACACCCTGGATGAGCTCAGAACACATATACTAGCCTACAGTTGGGCAAAATAACTCAAAGCCTATCTTATAAGAAAGTGTTGACAATCTCATGTAATTTGTTGAAAACTGCACTGAAACTGAGAAACGGAATCACTATATGGGTACAGTATGGCCGTTAGTGTGTTGGTGTCTATTCTCCTGATAGGGTCAATGAATGGGAGTTTGCTGCTCCATGCCACTGCCCGTCATCAGAGATAATCATCCTATGTATCACTAGTCCAGGAAAAGACCAAAATTCAAAGTATGGTTTTTACGAATACTCATCACTTTCGCACACTTATAAAATTGAAAAGTTGTAAAATCATTGTTAAGTAGGGGGAGACCATCTACAGTTGAAATTTACAACTTGTTTAGAAAGTATGTGTACCAGGGTGCCTGGGTGGCTTAGCCACCTGGGTGGTTAAGCTTCTGCTTTTGGCTCAGGTCGTGATCCCCAGTGGCATCCTGGGCTGGAGCCCCAAGTCTAGCGCCCTGCTCAGTGGGGAATCTGCTTCTCCCTCTGCCCCTTCCCCTGCTCCTGCATGCTCTCTCTTTCTCAAATAAATTAATAAAATCTTTAAAAAAAAAGCATTTCTACCTGTTCCTGTTTCATCTCTTCACAAGGTGCCTCACTTTGTGACTGATGAAAGATGCTAATTCTCATATTATTTCTTCTACAATAATCTTCTAATTATATCTAGATAATCAAAACCAATGCCTGTGCATGCTTTCTCAGAGAACTGCAGATAAAGAATTCAAATAACTGAAGTACTTAGATAGGATTTTATGTGTTTTTGCCTTAAATGCTTTTCCAAAATAAAAGTGGTAGCCAGTAGCAACCTCAGTGCCAATTAATGTATATGTACTCTACAGCTGAGTACAAAATGTACAAAAATGTGATTACCTACAATGAACAAAAATGGAAAGAGAGTGAGTGGATTTACAATTATGAACAATCACCACCCTGCATTTGTTGATTTGCAATCTGGGAGCTTTGCAGCCAAAGATAATCACATGACAAAAGGAGGAGTCCCCAGAAAGCCTGGGCTCAGGTGGCAAAACACTTCATATGGATCTACAGAAATGGTACTGAAGCATATAAAATGACAAAAAAAAAAAAAAAGAGGGGGAAGGAGGGGAACATTTCATTGAGGGAGTCCTTTATTATTTCAAAAAATGCATTGTTATCAATTATTACAAAGATCAACTTAAAATAATCAAAGCTAAAAATAAATATTTATTAGTAACTGTTTTCATAATATGTTTTTCCCATGTCTCTGTTTTCATTTTAGCAATAATATGGGAGTATGAATAGTATGCATTGAAATAGAAACAATTACCATAAATAAAGCACAACCTATATGGGGAAAGGTAACATTTAAGGGAATAAGTATTTAGATGTATTACCTCACTTACAGAAAGAAAGATTTCTATAATTTTATAGAATGAGACATAGACAGAATAGTACTTTCCCAAGACCACAAAAAAAGCAAATACCAGTGCCAGGATTCAAACCCAGATCTCTGTGATTTCAGAGTTTAGGCTGTTAGCTGGCTAAGCCATCATGCCATTGTCCTCTCTTGCATGAATCATGAACAAACGATTCACAACCTGATACATGTGTCTATAGCCTTTCTACGGTTCAGCTTGTCTTTCCATGTGAGAGTTCAGAAGCACATTCCTAGAAAACTAATTTCCATATTTCCTGAGAGGAAAAGTGTATATCCGGAAGTCTACTGTAATGTTTTCTCTTGTCAATAGCTCCCTTGCCTTTGACAAATACTGTGTTTCTGACTTTCAACCCATTTCTGGTACCTAGTAAATTTGACTTGATACTTTGAGAGGTACTATGATGGTCTGGCAGTGTGAGAGTGGCCTAGCCTGGTTTGTGGAAATGTCAGGATCTATAACAGAATAGATTGTCTTCATTTAACATATCTGTCAAAGACTATTTTTAAAATAGAATGATGAGAGAGAAAGAGGTCAGTGTACTTTGCCCATTTTATATTAAGGACTTCACAATGAGAGCATCTCCTTCCCAATTCTTTTTTTTTTTTTTTTTTTGAGATTTTATTTATTCATTTGAGAGAGAAAGAGAGAACACACAAGCAGAGGAGGAGTGGAAGGAGAGGGAGAAACAGACTCCCAGCTGAGTGCAGAGCCCTTCGTGGGGCTCATTCCCAGGATCCTGAGACCATGGCCTGAGTAAAGTCAGACACTTAACTGACTGAGCCACCTAGTTTATGTCTTGTTTAGGTCTTCATTCAGAATTACTTTTGAGTGATTGAATACTCTTAATTTATACCTGTAAGATTTTAACATACATGATATATAAAGAGTTTGCCCTAATCAACAAAGAAGGCCTCAATAAGATTCTCATGTAAGTGAAAAAAATGTTTTCATTTCTCTTTTCAGTACCAGATACCCTTCCATTATAATAGGCAGTCCTTTCATATAATATTTCATTCCTTCACTTGATTTTCCATCCTTGAACACATCCTTGAATGCAAGGTTAGATGTATCTTAGTATATTCTTTTACTTTTTATCAGGGTGTTTCTGAGTCCCCAAGTAAGTTACTTTTGTGTCATCTCCTCCTGAAATTTTGCAAAGCCCAATCGGGAAAGGAAACCATTAGGAACAAGATTCATTCCAGGAATTTAATTTAACTACTTACATTATATTGATTTTTCCTACTGAAACCTGTAAGCATGATTTTGAAATCTACTTTCATTTTCAAAGACTGAAAGAAAAATAGTGGTTGGAGGAAAAGAACAAAAAAAGGATGGGCTAAGAATCAGAAATCTGAGACATTATTCTTAGTCTTATGTGATTCTAATCAAATCATTTAATCTTTTTTAAGTTTGGCATGTTCATCTATAACCTACAGCTAATAATACCTGTCCTGCTTACCTCACATGGTTGATTTGAGATTAAATGTGATAATGAGTGTGAGACTGTTATAATGAGTGTTAGCTGTTAGTCACTACCAATTAAGCTATTCATTTATTCATGAATTCATTTATCCAACATTTTAAGCTCCTACCCTATGCCAGGCTCTCTGCTAAGCAGTGGCTCCACAGTAGTGACCCAAAAACTATGGGCCCTGCCTCTGTGGATCTTACTGTCTAATAGAGGAGGCAGACATTAACCAAAAAAACACAGAAATAACTATATAATCAAATCATGATAAGTGGAAGGGAAAACCCAGAGTTCTGTGAAAAAGAGTAAGAGTGGAGACCTACTTTAGATTCTGGAAAAACCTTTTTAATTAATAGCATTTAAACGAGGGTGTGCAGGAGACAGAAAAGAAAGTTGAAGGTGAAGAGTGCCTAAAGATTGGATGCAATTTATATAAATGCCTTAAGAGATAGATAAATAATTATGAATTTTCTAGTAATAATAAGCAGGTGGAAGGGCATGGTATAGATAATGTTGGAGAGAATAGGCAGGGGCCAGACTGCCCAGGAAATTACACTTCTTGTGAAAAATTTTTAGTTTGGGATGCCTGGATGGCTCAGCAGTTGAGCGTCTGCCTTTGGCTCAGGGAGTGATCCTAGGGTCCTGGGATCAAGTCAGACATCGGGCTCCCTGAAGGGAGTCTGCTTCTCCCTCTGCCTGTGTGTCTCTGTCTCTCTGTCTGTGTCTCTCATGAATAAATAAATAAAATCTTTTAAAAAAAGAAAAATGTTTAGTTTATATTGTAAGAGCAACAGAAAACCATTAACATATTAAGCAATGGGTTGACATAATAAGAACAATGTTTATGAAGAAAAACTTCGGCATCTATGTGGAGCGGATTTGAAATCTACTTTTGTAATTAGAAAAAAGAGTAAACGGTGAATTCGAATTGACACAGAATGAAGGAGAAGAAAATGTAAATAGGAATAATGTTACATTTCTTGGGAATAGCTAGATGGAGGTGCTATGTACTGCAATGGGAATGCTAGACAGAGAGAACCAGACAAAGGAGGGTCAGGAGTCAAGAGTTTGTCACCCTTACTAAGACCAAAAAAAAAAAGCTCATGTTGTCACAATGCACTAAGGGACACAAATGAAATAATACTGGAGCCAAAAAGTCTGAAACAATTCAATAGCCCACAGTGTTACTAAAGGCCCCTCTTGGGGTGAATTGGATTGCTCAAAATATGTTTGTACAATTTGGACACAAGTGAAAACTTTCTATCAGCATTTTTCACTCCAGTAAAACTTGGTTAGAACTCTATGATTTACAATCTGTTATGTGAAATTCCAAAATATAAAAATTATAAAATCTAAGTGAACAAAAGTTGACCTAACCTAGCCAAATTTGGCAGCAAAACCCACCCTGAACTGATGGGAAGCTTTAAAGTCTTTATTTCATCCCACTCAGCTTGACTATTTGCATGTTTCACAAAAATGTAAATGTATTTGATTATAAGGTGTTGCCACATACCCTGCTGGCGATGTTTTGTAATACATAATAAATGCACTTTGTCATCTCTCTGAAATCTTAAAGTTTCTGAATCCAGATACACATCTGACCCCAAGGATTTCAGATAAGGACATATAAGCCTATAACAATATACACATTCTTAGGAATCATTGATTCCTAATTGAGCAGCTGATTGACAAAGGACAAAAAACTGTTTCTATTTTTATTTCATTTTGGAGACAGATTTAGCAGCAGTCTTTTGTTATAAATAGTTAAGTCACCAACATACCATCTCAACCAAGAAAACAGGATTTGGACCAATTCCAACATTTTGTTTATTTTGTTTTGTTTGCTTTTAGATCAAATGAATCCAAAATACTACCCAAATGATGAAAAAATAAAATGTTTAATTATTGGTCCTTCCCAAATCTTCATTTGGTTTTAGTTCTGGTTTTGTTAGACGCATACCCATATGAGCTACCCATATAGAGTGGCTGCAGCCCACAGTGAGAGGAACTTAGCAACGTAGGCCTTTTTCTGCTTGGAAAGAAGTAATAACTGCTACTGTATTCCCTGAAGAAAAAATTCTAACCACATTCTTGGAGTGAAGGAATCAAACTTTCATATCAATTTGATTTTTGAACGATTCTTAAATCTGTGCCCACCAGGGAATACTGCTAGATTCTTCATAAAAAAATCAGAGAGTGAATCAAGCATGAGAACCCTGCCATTATGCCTATGTTCAAGAGGCCCGAGAGTAGAAAAATAAGGAGCCACCCCCGGTTGCATAATTAGATAAATCTCTGGATGTTTTATCCAGCCAAATAGGTCTGCCTGCCCATAAAGCTAGAAGGAAAAACTAGACATAACTACCAGGGGCCTCTTGCCAGCTCCAGCCCTAGATAATTGGAGCAAGGCTAGATGGATAGGTAATAATAAGAGCAATTATTATCATTACCTTAATAGTAATAAATAATTAGCCTTAAATTTTGAATACCTGTTAGTGTCAGACATTTAATTAGATACTTAACATGTATCATCTTTCTAAAATTTATAATAACCTTACAAAATAAGCACTGTTTTCCATTTACACACGCAGAATTGGAGGCACAGTGAGATTAAACAACCTTCCCAAGGATGCATGGCTTGTAAGAAATGAAAGAATTCCAACTCTCCAGAGCTCACATGGTAGTCCAGGCCTTAAAACCAAGTCTGCTCTCAAAAGAATAACAACTAATAGTTGTGTGGCATTTAACAGTATAAAATTCATTAACTTCTGTGATTCTAAAAACAAAAATTTTGAAATTAAGAAGATATACTTCTGGATGACAAAACAAAGACCCAGAGAAGATGAAAGACTTTTTCTTAGGCCATCTAATAGGAGAGTAGGAGGTCCATGACCAAGAAGCAGAATTTTGGCCCTAAACTGAGCCCTCTTCTATTATTCCATGTGGTTCCTCAAGTTTAAAGAGTTAGAAATGAAAATCAGAACTCTGTTGTCATTGTGTTGCTAACCCAAGAGTTTGAGTCTTACAGGTACACTTAGGCACAAGCTCTCTCCTGATGATGACTTGTGTCAACCTGTGTCCCATCTTTCTGGGAAATTTTCTTTTATCTTTCTTTATCTTGGTGTCTCTCCCAGGGATCTCCACGGTGTCCTACGTAAGTATCGGTCTTCTAACAAATATATGGTATCACGGAATTAATCCCTTGAGGACAGGGACAGGGACTGCATCACATTGTTTCCCTACGATCTAATGTAACCATGAATGATGGAATATTTTTACAGCACAACCTTTTTTTTTTTATTTTTTTTTTTTAATTTCCTAACGTAGCTTTAAACACCCTCAGGGAAAGATTTCTCTTTCCTGGATGAAAACCCTGGTAGGACTTATGACTCTTCTGTTTACTCTTAGACTCACTTAAGTGAGAATTATTTCAGTTTATTAATTAAAATATCCTGTCCAGGATAATAACAGAAACTTGAAATATGACTTACAGTTAAATCTTCCCTCTTCTAGCAGATGGATCTGGATGGAGGCAGATAGCAGCCTTCTGGGAAGCAGGTATAAACAGCTTTTTCTCTCTATCTCCTCAGTTCTTCATCCAGCTTACTGTTTACATCATCTGTATGCTCCACATTTCAAGTACAGGAAGAGAAAAGAAAATATTCTTTACAAAAAGTTTAACTTGACTAGCTTTCTATTCTCTGGGCATAGTGCTATGCTGTTTAAAGTTGATTTTTTCTCTTCTAGGTGATTTCATGAGTTCATGGACCCTCTCCTATTAGGGCCCCTCCAACCACCTCTCCTCATCTGACTGCTCCATCTCCAGCTCACCTTGTCTTCAACTTCTGGTTTTTTGGTGGTCACTGCAAACAGTGCCTCTTTGTTGGAATCCCCTCACCTTCTGGTTGAATGTTTTTTGGGCAGATTGCCTTTTATATTGATCATGGGCTTACATTTCTAATACACCACTGCAAGAGGATGGAGTTACTCCAAGAGCAGCACCAACTGTTTCCCTCTCTCATACTCTGTACGTTAGATTGCCTTTAGATTGCTTAGGCATGTGTCTGACACCTGTCCCTTCTTCCCCCACAACACCTGGAGACACATATCAAGCTCTCCTTGAGGGCATAGGTTTAGAAAGGAATCACCATCACCCCCACTTCTACTTCACAAAAAAATTGCCCCAATCTTCAAAAGCTCTTTAATGCAATATCCATTCTTGATAATTTTATGACCTCAAAATAGATCAGAAATTTCAAGTGTTATGAAATTACATCTTGGTGTTGCCTTTTAAAATTCTTTTGCACTTGGGTCTTCACTTTGGAATTTTGATATTGTGTCCTGGCTCCCATCAAATACCCAATTTATCCGCCCACCAGCAGAGTACATGGCATGCGTAGGCACTACTCATTTTTAATTTTTTTTTATTTATATTCAATTTAGTTAACATATAGTGTATCATTAGTTTCAGGGACAGAATTTAGTGATTCATTAGTTGCATATAACATCCAGTGCTCCTTACATCAAGTGCTCTCCATAAACCTCAACACTCAGTTACCCCATCCCTCACCCACTTCCCCTCCAGCAACCCTCCGTTTGTTTCTTATAAGAGTCTCTTACAGGCACTATTCTTTTTTGAATGAAAAGGTGTCAATATTCTAACACTCTTTAGAGCATATAAATTGTCTCTTCTATGTTTTCCAGAGAGTACCTTCTAGATTTAGTACATTTTACTGAGTTAATTAACAAGAACCATATCCTATTATAATAAACCTTTTAGCAAAGGCATCTAACAGTCACTATCTTATTTTAATAACTGCAATCTTTTCTTATAGCTTATCTACAGTAGAGCCAATGCTACAAATTTTGCTTCCTTTTCTAAGTGCTGACTGAGCAACTTCTTTACATAGACCTTGCTCCTCACTAAATCAGGCAAAATCAGGGACAAGAGATCGAATGTGTATAGGATATGCAGAGGAGAATTTGAGGTTGAGAAAATTGAGCAGATAACAACTTTTGAATTTAAATGTTGCCAACCAAAACAGGCTATACTGTGCACTCATGGCAGATTCATAGTGAGCCCCTTGAACTTCAGAAACTAAAGTTACCTCCTAACCCAGCATAACTCATATACAGTAAACTATATTCATAGGCACGTTGAAGTATCTTCTGAGATTTCTACTGTTTTTTCATATTTTTTCTCAGGTCTTATGAGTAACTTAACATCTGTACCAAATTGTTTCCCCTGATCCTCCTAATTCTGTGTGCAGTACAAATGCCTAGTATAAAGGAGGATATATTAAGTTAATTATGAATGTGATTATCTCTTTGGTCTTTATGATTACCTTTATGAGTAGATCTTTACTTAATCAGCCAAAGACATCCATTTGCCTTTCGGATAAGATTAGAACTTTTTAAAAAGAGAATGTAAAAAAAGAAAAAAAGAGAGAGAGAATGTAAGGGTGTGTGTGTGTGTGTGTGTGTGTGTGTGTGTGTGTGGCAGAGAGGGGAAGCCTTGGTAATATTTTGCCTGAGAAACAAAATATGATTTTTCAGGAACAAAAGTCCTCACAAACTGGGTTGTTGGGTTATTGTTTTGAGAGAGCATTTGTCAGATGTTCTTATTTCCTCTCCCTTAGCAGTATAGTAAAGACCAAACCTGGAAGACTCAAATAATCCAGTACTCTGACAAAATAGAAGAAATACATTTAATTCTTTGGAAAATGAGACTATGTGTATTACTCTACAAAATACAGTAACTAAAATAAAAGTATGCCTCTTTTGGGTACAAGGAAATTATTAGAAAGAGTGAAGAGAAAGGAAAACAAGTGATTAAATATCTGTATCCAGATATCCTTCCTTGGGGTTTCATTTTAATGAAAGGAAGAGTCAAGTCTTCTGTGGTTTGAGAGGTATTCAGTATTGACACCCATTCCAATTTCTATGTAAGAATGTGAAAAGAGATCCCCATTTCAACCTGCTTTAAGCCAAAGGGGCAGGCATTTGAGCCTCATTTGGGTGGATACAATCCAGACGTCAGCTTAAGGAGGCAGATATGGACTCTATCTTTGAATACTTGAATGCTTTATAGCAAGAGCTGCACAAAAGAAACCCATACCTCTACCCAAGCTCAGACTGAATGAACTCAGTAAAAGTTCAGAGAGGTCCACAGTGAGATAAGATGGAGCTTTGCCCAAACTGCAAGTGACCAGAAGTTACACCATCCTCAGAACTGAGTTGCAAATATCAATATGACAAACATCAGCCAAGGGGACTTGGCCTAGGAGGCAGAAGACAGCAGGCCACCTCTCACCCTGCCATGGAGGATACATAAACTACAATCTCTGTTCAGAGATTATTTAGTCATCCTTTTTGGATATAATGAAAAGCCATTAATTTGGAGTTAAAAAAAAAAGTGTCTAAACTATATTTTTCCCCTGATTCTTTTATTTTCTTTGTTTTTGAGTGTCCACATTCAAAGCATTTTAATGGTTACAACTAAATCACAGGTCTTTTTATGCATATGAAGAACACCAACCCTACTATCAAAGCACCATTATTTTTTTTTAAGATTTTATTTATTTATGCATGAGAGACATAGAGAGAGAGAGGTAGAGACACAGGCAGAGGGAGAAGCAGGCTCCATGCAGGGAGCCTGACGTAGGAGTCGATCCCGGGTCTCCAGGATCCCACCCTGAGCTGAAGGTGGTGCCAAACCGCTGAGCCGCCAGGGCTGCCCATTATTTTATAGTTACCATTCAAATGTTCTTGGCAGTGAAAAATATGTGAAAAATGTTAACTTCACCACAGAACTATAGAAAGTAAACTAACAAACAAAAAAAACATTACAATCAATTACAATATTACTCTTGTTTTAACAAGATTTCTTTATACTCTCCTATCCCATACCCTCAACCCAGATTTAAGATACGAGCTCAAGATGTCATGGCTAATATATACTGAGCACTTGATATAAAGAGGACACTGTATGTTGGGCTTTCCACGCATTAAATATATTCATTCAATATCTTTTTTCAGTGTCAATTATGTGCTAGTTACTACGTAGAGAATGATATTCTAAACTAGATAATACCTAGACAAGATCGTATTCCTGTCCTCACTTGAATTAACTTCTCATGGGGAATACAAACCAAAAAGAAATCAAATTGATAAGTAATAAGATAATTTTAATGTTAAGTATTAATATAGAAATACACCAGACTAAAGAGAATCTCAGATAAGAAACTTCATTAGTTAGGACAGTCAGGGAAGCCCTCTGAGGAAGGCATCTCTTAACTGAGGCCTAAAGTGAGAAAAGCACACAGAGAGTTGGGGCGAGATGTGAGGCAAGGGACCGGGTAAAGCATGTCATGTGGAATGACTTATGCGGAATGACTGAGGCCAGGGAAGGTTTTGAGTGGTCACAGAACTAGAGGAAAAACAGTGTGGCTTCTGTGTGGCAAGCTGGAAGGGATGTAGCACAATACACATTTGCCAAAGTAATGCACCAAGCCATCACGAACAGCCTTGTGAGGCGTGGTAAGAAATATGTGTTTTATTTTAAATTCAGTGGGCAGCCCCTGTAGCGTGTAAAGCAGAAGAATGATCTGATCCAATTTAGGTGCTAAGGATATCACAGCTCCAACGATATGGAGCCTGGATAAGAGGCACATACAAATGGAAAAAGACAAATAAGACTGTAGATGCTGGTAGCAAGATAATTGTAGTTTGCTTAAGGAGGTAGCACTGGAGGCTGAAGGATAGATTAAAATTATATCTTGAAAAGAGACTCGGGCTTATTAATGGTTTCAATGTTTGGGGTGTGACAGGAAGGGAGGAATCCAAGACAATTTCTCTGGATGGAAGACAAATTCTAATTTGAGGTATGATAAATTTTAGATTTCTGTGGGAAATTCAAGTAGAGACGAATAAATTAACAAATTAAGTATGCGAGTCTAAAGCACAAAGGGAAGACATATGTTGGAGACATCACCATTATTCTGAAGATGGGATTAACATCCATAAGAATTGATATTCCCCAAAGGAGAGTAAATAATATAAGAAAGTAGAAATGCTGCCCCAAACATCACAGCCCTCTGAGTTAGGTATTGTTCTAGGATTCCCATATTGAGATGAATCTAAAACTTAGTAAAGTTCATGCAACTTGCCTAAAGTTGCCTAAACTCCTGTTAAAAACCCAAGGCACATTTTGGTCCAGAGCTCAAACTATGACTCAAAATAATTAAGACCTGAATTAAACAAATATCAAACAAACAAACAAAATAAAAAAAACAGTCAAACTCTACCCAGTGGCCTCCTGACCTTGTTTTCTCATCTAACTGGATTATAATTTACCTAAAATTTCTTGACTATGGCAGGTTATTTAGTGCATTTCCTATGTTCAAAACTATATATCATGGAAGATCCAGCCATTTGGCGTCTCACATTCATCTCTGGAGAAACCCTGTTTACTAATGTGTTACAAAGTGAAGAAGTTGGTTTCCCACAGAGCCAGCCATATGTAACTTTCCAGGCAGGCATCCCCTTTTACAGCTGCCACTGTTCTAACCATTAAATTAAGAGGCCTCCATTGCCATTGCTTATTTCTTTTACTCTAATTTAGCATATACAGAGTGACTATTGTGGAAATTTAAATAGTTCATCATTAAAATTTCAAATCTAATTTGTTTAATACATACCATATTTTGTATTTATTTCTCAAGTAAAATTTTCAGCAAATATGAGGAAGTTTAGTAGAATTAGATTTTTTTTAATTCATGAAAGTTTACATGGTTCAGAAAAGTTGTAAACAGGTTAATAATGATTTTAATTTAAAGATTTCATCCCATCCCATTCCAAAATACTGTTTAGTATAAATGTAGTTTTGCTGGTAAAACTTTTTAAATAAGAATTTAAAGAAAGTTCCACACAACTATTCTTCACTTTTCCAAGAAGATTTGCCACAATTGCATTCCTAACAGTTTTCAACAGGGTAAAAACAGGCCACCTCATGAGTATGAGAACGTAAAGACATACTACTTTCTTGAGGTTTTGAGGATTGAAACAGAGTCACAGTCACAGGACTTCCGAAATATATGATGGGGCCGAGGATAGGTTATAAAAATCTACTTCTCACGTTATCAAAACTATACAAATTTGAAATATTCACATTCAGTGTTGTATGTGTATGATAAAAGCTCCAGAACCTGGAAAGCTGGTGTTTGATCCAGTAACTTTCATATGATTCGATGGGTGACAACTATTACAGTAAAATATGAGCACTTCGGCCCCCAAAAGCAAGATCGGAATATACTAAGTCTGTATTCAGACTTACATGGGTATCTCCAGTAACCTATTTTACAAAGTTGACATATTTTCAAATGTAATCCAGTAGACTCAATCTGAACTCTGTAAAATGCAAATACATAGGAACAAATGTATCACACCGGAGGACAATACATTATTCACAAACACACCCAAACATTTCTTACAGATTTATAGAGTAATTTATATGAAAAAATACATACACCTCAACATTTCCATCCCATTCCAACTACCCCAAACTCACACCACTCTAACCTGTGTGTTCTAAAAAGTAAATCTAAAAATAAAATCTGTATGGCTTATAGTTTTCAAAGTGTTTTAAAAAGATGAACTCAAACTTATTGAAGTAGACAAATATTTTAATATGACACAGTGGCCAAGATCAATTTTTCTTAGAAAATGATAATCATTTGCAAATATTGAACCTAGTACTTATATTTTTCACTGCATCCCAGACAAGAAAAATGACGTATAAGGAATTTTATTACTAAACTTAAGTAGACCAAAACAATAAGAGGATTAGGTTCCTCTGGTTCAAGGCAATGCAACTAGGTTTAACAGCTAGTAGATTGAGTTTAACTTGGTTTTGGTTGTTTTGTTTTGTTTTCTTTTGTTTTATTTTGCAGAGGGAAGGAAGGTTTCTCAGGAAATTTTGACCTTTAACAAGAATAGTAGACTGAACAAAGGAATACATTTATACCTCCTCATATGAAATTTCTGTATATATCACTTGGCTCCCTAATTGAAACAGATTATATTTTATAACTTTAGAATCATTGTACATAGGATTTAAATCTTACAACTTTTCAAGGCTTTATTTTCTAATGTTTAGAGATAATATCAAGAAAAAAGATAAAATAAGTTAAATATGTGTCAAGAATGCCTACCACTCTGCTAAGAGTTGTATATATTGTTGTCTCTTATAATTCAGATTAAATGTAGAGAAATATCTCCCGGTTCTGATTTCTTTGATATATAAAGTATTCATAAAAGGAAGTACTGGATTTCTTACTCTGAAGCCTTCTAAATACACTCTTTTTTTTTGTTTGTGACTGTGTACAAATGGCTTTGTCAATAGACAAGAAAATTACTGGATCTGGCTCTAAAATAATGAGAAAATACCATAGACCATCGCCACAAACTATGTTATTATTTTATAGTCACAAGTTATTCTAGATGACCATTCGTGGTTCTGTTAGAACCACTCTCCCATTGTAAAATAGAAAATGATAATTCAATTCTTATGGATATTTGTTTTAAAAGCTATCTACTAATAGATGCTGCAACCAACCAAGGAGCAGTTGCTTGGTTCAAGTTTGCTTTTTTCTCACAATTGTATATATAGCATGAGATCAACCTTAAATATTGTTATCCTCCCAAAAAATATATATACACATAATAGAATTGATAAAGAGCGTATCTACTTGTTTGGAGTGATAAAAATTAAAATTAAATAAGTGGAAAGACCATAAAAATTGAGTGGAAGGGCCAGAAATACTCTGGTTTTAAAACATAAGTATACAAATCCAAATGTAATGCTTATAGTCTCCATACTAAGTTTCATTATCTCCTTTGTTCAGAGTCTATTGTTTTGTGGAAGAAAAGAATGTAGTGATGATATATTTATATTTACAGCAACTTTTTGGTCAACAAGACTTAAACAAATAGGGAGTTGGGGTCATTTCTGAGTCATATAGGGGATCACACAAGTCTCTTAACGTCTCGACTAAAGAGGTAGTAAATCCATGGATAGAAGACGGTTAACCCTATAGGACATCAAGGCTGAGAGGATGTTGAGTCAAACCCATTATATTAATCAGTGCCAATAATTCCTCATGTACCCTAAAAAAAGAAAGAAGTTTCACAAGCAGGACATTTTATTTTATGGGAAGTACAGAGCTTTCTAATTGAATAAAAGTTGATTCTGCTGCATCATATCAAGGATGAATAGAAAGAAATGGGTACCTTATTGGCAAACCATTGAGAAAAGAGATTTTCAGAGATTTTGAGAGGAAACTCTAACTTTAGGAGTACCCTTAGTCACTGTGCTGTAGGCATTACAAAAGAAGAATTAAACCTGAGCATTTAAGTGGCATTGGAAAGGTCCTCACCCAAATTATCTACCAGAAGCTTGATTCCAGTATTCAAAGTTCCAGCAACATAAATCCATTCTCTGCTACTCACTTGTGTGACCTTGGGGAAGTAACCTAACTTCTTTAGCCCAAGTGAAGTTAAGATGAAATGAAATACTGCACTGAACCACTCGAGAGTGTCTGGCACATATGAAGTATTTTAATAAGTGTATTAATAATGAGACATGTAATTTAAGAGTTTCTCTCTGCAGAATGATTCTCAAGCAATCAACTGTAATAGAAACAAGAGTAGAGTGAGAGAGTCCACAGAACAAGGCAAGAAGGCCAGCCCTGAGAGATAGGAAAGGGGGATGATCAGAGTAGAGAGAGCCAGAACAGATGGAAGTATAAGATAAAATTAAGGGACTAAGAAAAGGACAAATGATGATTGATGATGATGATGATGTTAAAATATGCCATAAAAGCTGGGCACATAAGAAGAAAGAAAACATCAAGAAAACAACTGTTAGATTTGATCATATAAAAATTAAAGACTTTCTATGCAAAATCTATTATAAAGTTAAAGGACAAATCCAAAGTAGTCCAAAAACAAAACAAAACAAAACAAAACAAAAAAAAAAACCTCAATACCAAAAAATGCTTTTTTCCTAACTTTAATGAAGGGTTAAAAAAAAAAAAAGATTTTACTTATTTGACAGAGAGATAGAGCTAGTGAGCACACGCAAGTGGAACAGCAGAGAGGGAGAAGCAGTCTTCCCACTGAGCAAGGGGCCGGATGCAGGGCTCCATCCCAGGATCCTGGGATCACGGCCTGAGCTGAAGGCAGACACTTAACTGAGCCATCCAGATGTCCCTATTAAAGAGCTTTTAAAGTGATGAAGAAAATAATGGGCAGCAGAGTAGAAAAATAGTTACGTTCATAAACTCAGAATTCAGAAAGAATAATGGCCATATGCCTATTTAAAATGTTCAATTTCACCAGTAGTCAAATAACCGCTATTTAAAGCAACAATGAAAAGTCTTTGGTTTTTACTTTAAGATCAGAAAACTGTTTTAAATATGTCTTTTACTATTAAGGTAAAACAAGTATTTCTAACTGTTGTTTTGGGTGAAAATATGTAAAATATTACTTAAAATAATTGGCAAGAAATTTAACTATGGTTAGAATTGTGATCTTGAGATGAATGCAAGGAAGCTGAGAGCACAGCTAAACCTCCTTTTTCAGCCACCCTAGTAATTTGATGTGATCTAACTATGACCAAGTTCTACCAATGAGAATGAGTGGAACTGAGACCCCCCTCAGCCTTGACCCATATAAACCCTCCATGCAATATCTGATACTGCTTCTCTTCCTAAATTTGTTGGTTGGACATCATCTCCCAGAGTGACTACTGAAGCCATGTGCTGACAAGGACAGAGCCTGCCACCATTATCCTGGGACTCTGAATAGTGGTGGTACTTCTGCACCACAGCCTCCAAAACCAAACCTTATCCTTATTGACCATTATGTAAGCAAAAAGCACATCCAGCCAAGCACTAATTTCTACGAGTTTAATTGTTATAGTAGTTAGTACAACTAAAATAGGTCTCTTAATTCTACTCCTAAAAATTTTTCCTAATTATTTTTAAGGATATATATCAACACATTAACTGTAACACCACGAAAAATGAGAATTACCTAACAAAATTAATTATAAAATTTACTACAGAGCATTCACTTAATGCAATATCTTGCAACAATTAAAAACTATGTTGAGAGGTTCCTGGGTGGCTCATTTGGGTTACACATCCAACTCTTGATTTCAGCTCGGGTCATGATCTTTTGGGGTCCTCAGATCCAGCCTCTCATCAGGCTCTATGCTCAGTGGGGAGTCAGCTTGAGATTGTCTTTCCCTCTGCCCCACCTCCCCCACACACTCTCTCTCTCTAAAATAAATAAATAAATATTTTAAAAAAAGAAAGTTTAATTACATAGGGAAATGTCCCCAGAACATCAGGTTTCAATTAAAGCAGCATACAAAACTGTGTATATGATCACAATTTACACATACATGGTGTAATCACAGTTATTTGGAGGTGTTGGAATTATAAATAACTTCATGTTATTTATATCTTTTGCATTTTATTTTATTTTTTAACAATTTTTAAAATTTATTTATTCATGAGAGACACAGAGAGAGGCAGAAACATAGGCAGAAGGAGAAGCAGTCTCCCTGTGGGAAGCCCGATGTGGAACTCAATCCCAGGACCCCAGGATCATGAGTTGAGCCAAAGGCAGATGCTCAACTGCTGAACCATCCAGGTGTCCCTATCCAAACATTTTAGAATAACTGCTATTGGTTATGTTCACAAAAACGTTCTCATGAATGTTATATTAAAAGATGAGGGAAGAAAGAGAAGAAAAGAAGGGAAAAAAGAAAAAGAAAAGAATAAAGCCCAAAGTTTGCATTGATTGTAATGTACTACAAAATTTTGCCAAGGCTGCCCTTCGCACATGTATATAGAGCTGCCCAAGCAGTTTGGTTGTGACTGGAACACAGATGTGGTGAGACATTGATCCTCTATGGCCTGTACAGCTGGGCAAGGCCCAGGGCCAACCAAGCCCCGAGGTAGTTACCTCAAGGTCATCAGCAGCCTCATTATTGACCCTAAAGTTATATATATATCACCATTTTCTATGTATAGCATGACATAAATAATGTTAGGAATCATCAGTATAACACCCTATGGAAGAAAAGGAATACATGTCAACCATGACCATATCCTATTATCCAGAGAGAGTCACATGTTCAATAACTACAATGTTTACATTAGAGAAAAAGATTGAAAAATGTATAGCATCTATGAAAGCACATAATCTAGGTTAAGTTACTATTAATAAAAAAAACTCTTACCAATAACACAAATAGTGAATCTAATATTACTATTTTTAATAGTTAAAATAGCAATTCTGTTTTTCTCAAAAAACTTATGACCAAAGCTGGGAGAATTTTATTTAATGTTTAGATGCTATACATTTCTCTTCATTTAAGTAAAGCATACTGATGTGTTTCATATATATAATCAAAGAAAGAATTAATAAGACATTTTAAAATATCTGTACTATACTCATTAAAATGCTACAATATGTTATCAGTCAAAAAATGACTAGAAAGTGAGCCATATTTTCTCATTTGACTGTGTTTTGATGAGCATGAATGAAGCATCTGAAGATAAAATACTTTCTAAAGCTCTAGGACACATCCTGAAATTTGACAGAATATTAGCATATGAATGATGCAGAATAGGAAACAACAACAGAAAAAGTTCATTTAAAAGAGTTTCTTATCCTGGCCTACCACTATGTGATATTAAATGAGTTCCAAAGAGTACATTGGTCCTATTGAAATTTACTTCATAAAAATAAAACTGTATACTAGTGCTTTGCCAGAAATAAAAGAAACCTCACTAACATCATCATGCACACCTGCATGATTAAACAAGCAGAAAGAAAGAAAGCATTGAGATGTATGCTTTAAAAAGAACTGTAAGATACTCTTTCTCCTTGCATGTTCCACCAAGACAAAAGGAAAAAAAAAAAAAGAAGAAGAAGAAAGAAAGAAAAAAAAAAGAAGTGAATTAGTCTTCGGCTTTCATCATAGTTTTTAGACATTATGCTTAGTTTGTTACATTTTTAAAGAAAAAAGATGAATTTAGATTTCTCTCTGAAATTTTCAGAAACTGAAGTGCATAAAGAACCAATTTTCTGCTTTAAATGTATGCATGTTTTTTTAAAAGTCCTCAAGCCCAGAAATGAATTAGAATTTGTAGAGATGCTCAGTCTCTTTTAGAGACAGAACTGTGCTCGGGAGATGTATTTCTGGGCTTAGAGAAGTAAAGAACTTCTCTGTCCATCTCCAACAAAACATACCTCACCAGAACCACCAGCCGTCTATAGACTAGTGTAGCCTGAGTGGATCCTACATGGAATAGCTGGGTACCTCTTCTGGGCTTCTCCGCATCCTGCACTCCTGTCCCACGGCACATGGCACCTCATACTGCATTACAATTGCCTGTTCACTCATCTGTGTATCCCAGTGAACTCTAAGTGGCCTCTGTATGGGGAAACACCAATGTCCCCTAGGCCCATCATTGTAGCCTCAGTTGCCAGCACTGTGATTGCACATATTAAACACTCAATAACTATGTGTGAGTAAATGAATTCACTGATCCATCCACACAATCTCCACATTGTTACTGAGCAGTTATTATGTGTTAGACTATATCCCAAGTGCTGGGATAAACTAATAAATAAGATATAGCATTTCACAGCAAAATACATCTCCATAAGTAAAAAAAAAAAAAAAAAAAAAAATGAGCAGAGACCAGCATTGTTTTCAGGGAGGGCAGAGGCTGGAATAGCAAGCTACATCCTTCAGTCGCTCCCTATGGCCTCTGATGAAAAAGATGGAACATACGTGAAAAACCCAGGAACTCATAGCGCAGGACAGGGATATTTTGATCAGAAAACTAAGATGCACAGTGATTCAATGAGATCTACAAGGAGGTGGAATGTGGGTATAAATGGTAATATGAAATATTAACCACAGGATGGTGAGGCCTGAGGAGGTTAATGCTATATAAGACATTGACCATAAACTGAAGTTGTATAGGCTTTTAAAAGCCTTAATCATGGAGTCACTGGAAAGAAATATCTCCCATATATGAGATATGTCCATTTTTGTTGTTCATATACACAACATAGGTGAAGTGCTATGCTATCCAAAATAGGATAGCACTGGAGCATTTTTTTTTCAGTTATTATATCAATGGTGTCCATGCTTTGAAAATTTACACTTAAAACTTACATTAAAAATTTACATAAAAATTCAAGTTTGGGGAATTTAAGAATATCAGTTTCAAAAGGAAAATGAATCCAGAACAGAAGAAATGCTGCTTCTTCCAAGAATGTCTGTCAGCAATGTGTCCTGTAGTTTGTGATTTTTTTAACTAATAAAATAAAACAGATAGATGATAGATAAGAAGAGAAAACTAAAAACTAGCCAACAGTGTGTCTATATGATTTGCCTTAAAAAAATGCACATCAGACACAAATTGCTCAATTAGAGGTGAATAATGCCAAGTTTTGCAACACAAATGGGGAGATGGGAAGTTTTCTCATCCCTGCCTGAGTCGCTATGTATACATGTATCTAGATATCTCTATCTCTATGGCTATCTATACCTGTGTGCATATCTATCTAGATATACGTGTATATAGTGATTTAATATACGGATTTAATATGTGGATTCATTCACAGTTACAGACACAGACATAGATTAGATACGGTCTGACCCACTGAAATTTTGTATATTGATTAAACGGACTTACGGGGTTCCTAGGACTCAAATTTTTCAGTGCTAAAACCAGCAAAGTCCCAGGCAAACCAGGATGAAGTGATTTTTATACTTGTTCCCCCTGAGGATCAAGTTAGATAGCACATGCTGCTCTGCAATATAATTTGCCTTTCACAGATCTTTGTTATTGGTCCTCACTCTCTTCCTTACAGCAAACTACTCCTGCAAAGAGGATTAGGAGCTTTAGAAGTTCCATCCTTGAATATCCTGAGCACCACAAAGAAAATGATGTCCAATATATCCGATACGGAATTAATTATATGCCTACAAACCCTAATACCACTGATCACAAGGCTGAAAAGAAATTACTTACTTATTCATTAGTTACATTATGAGAACACTAAATTAAATGACACTATGATAAAAGCACAAAATATAAGATGTGGTCCCTTGTCCAAGTTTTTTCACAGCATAAATAGCTGAGGAAACAAATAAATGTAAAAGTGGGAAAGATGGATTCCAGAAGTTAGATAATAATAGTATCCTCATTACATTATAGTTACAATCATGCACACTTTCCAGTGAAGAGAATATATAGACTTGCTTTGTTCACTTCTTCATACAAAAACAGCATTAATATTATATAAGATAACTTTGTATTTACTACCCAAAATCTCATCTGAAAGACATGGTCACTCAATTGTTATTTTTCTTTTCCTTCTCTAAACAGAAGTTTCCACTGGCCTCTTGGAGGCCATTACTCTTTTATAACTTATAAAATTTTATGGCTGATTTCCAAGACCACAGCAAACCGTGCTTACCAATAAATAAACTGTATTATTTGATTTCCTTCAAAACAGAGCATTAATGTCTATATGAATGTATGTGGCTTCTCGCTCCTTTGATAAAATTTGAATCTGTAGCAAACATAATTTGCTTTCATTTCTATTTTTATAAACATTCACAGAGGGGAGAGGCCACTCTAAAAATCACCTGATTCATCATAAACTTTTATATATGTAATGCAAGAGTACTTTTTACTTTTGAAAACTATTCAAGGAGGAGCAATAACACGGAAGAATTTAAAAACAAAAGATTAAGGACATTGCTGTATGTTTCATTAGAATCCTGACTTTGGTCAAATATTATTCCTTCCAAGCGCAGCATCTCATTACATTCATAAGCAGACCTAAAGACTTGGTTGCCAAAGAGTGGCATCATGACTCACTGTAGCCAAATTCAGTAGCCAACAACATGGGCCAAGTAAGTCCTATCAGAAGAGGTAACAACAGCAACAACAAAACCTTCAAAATGCTTCAGAAAATTATCAAAAGAAAACAAATAAGAGGACAGTGAGCATCCTGAAAACCTGAGAAGATAACTAACTTCGGCATGCTTTGACTGCATCATATCATTTTCAGGATATTTTAGGTCAGCCATGGTAGCTTGTATCCAAATAGAAGCCAGATACACACACACACACACACACACACACACACACACACACACACACACGAAAGAAGAAGAAGAAGAAGAAGAAGAAGAAGAAGAAGAAGAAGAAGCAGCAGCCAGATACACATCTTAATACGACTCTAGTAAAACCAGGCCTCCACAAGTCTTCAGCAAGCCAGAGCAAAGTATGTGGTGACTAGAGCTTGCTGCAGAGAGCGGAAGAAAAGGCTTATTTGGATAGAATGGTAACGTTTGCTCTTCTGGGTCATGAAATTTCACGAGAGAATCAAGCCTTCGAAATCCTAAAAATACTCTTCCTCCTTAACTCTTCCTCCAAGAAAGACCTCATAGGAAAAGGGGTCAAAAGCGAAACCTCTCCTTATATACTCTCCTTAATTTATCCAGAGCTTTCCTTGTCCATGAACTTCTCTAAGTGCCTGATCGAGAGAAACAAATTTAAATAATTGTGACCTGCATTTCATCGTGGTAACTCGTGTGGTTTTTAGTTTTCCCGAAGAACTGTACTGCATATTTTGACGTCTTTTCTACTAAGCATATATAATTCAATTTTTTTCCTTTTATTTATTATAAGCTTCATGTTCTAATACGTCTCCATGTAGTTTGTCAATGGAAATAAATTTTTCCCATTGAATCAATTAGATTTTTTAATGAGTGAATGTTGTCCTTTTAAATTAGATATCTTTCAACTTGTGTGTACCTATACAATTAAACCATTTGATAAAAGACTATTATTTATATAGCAAATTTGAAAAATCTAGATGATCACTGATACCTTCCTTCTTCTTTCAACATGAGTAATAATATTAGTTAATAATACATAGAGTTCATGAATTTAGCAAAAAATTATTAAGCATCTAGAATGTGCCAGTTCTGGAGTTACATCAATGAGCAAAAAGGACTGATTCTATCCTCATAGAGCTAACAGTCTGGTAGTTTGAAAAACAAAATTTAAAAAGCAGGGTTATAAAAATAAATTTCCAGTATTTTTAATCTCTAAAGGCACTACTGAAAAAATTTTTCATAAACTAAGATTTATTGTGGCCACAGAACTACCAGACGATGGATACAATATTTTGTTTTATTGAGTATAAAGCTGAACTACATCATTCTGTGATTATCTTCATAGGAAATTAGCTTTACTTCATTTTTTAAGAGCCTAAAATGAAAGCTTCTAGAATATTTTCTAAATAGGGACACTTAAACTGAACCACCACATTTTTTGCAGAAAATTGTGTACAACCTATGTTAAACAATGTTTTTGTGGAAAAAGCATACTTCACAGTCAAAATATTTTAAATTAGAACATTTCAAAAGATACTTATTATTATCATTGTATTCACTGTCTTCCAATAGGCTATTTTTAGAAAAATGATGTTCTAGGACATTTTATTTTCTCTTTGGCACCCTGCAAGTGTGGAAACGAGTAGAGGTGCCAATTAGTCATTCTCTGTAGCCTTTGCTCTACCAAATTGTCCATGCCTCCCCAAGGTCAAGTGTTGCTCCATCACTGCTAACCAGCTACACTAAAGAGTACCTCTAACAGATTCATCTATTCTTAAGATAAAAAATAATAATAATAAAACAAAAATAAAATAAAACACTAGTGACCACTGTGTTTAAAGAATTTTCAGATGCCACTCTGAAACTTAAGAAAAAAAAGAGGGGGTGGAGATACAAAGTAGATTGGGGTAATAACAGGGAAAAGGTAAAGGCTGAGGAGCATTTTTTTTAACAGGTGCCTAAAAGAGCACCTGGTACATACTAGGTTTTCAGTGTGTATTGTTAAATTAATGAACAAACAAATACCTCAGGAATTAACTCAGAGAAGCGAGAAAGAGTTAACAAAAGGATTCTGTGAAATATCCCAAGTGAAACAGTGAGAGACTCCAAAGCCACCTATGCTCTCAAGGTCAGTAAAATAAATCAGAAAGAGGAAAATACTCCACAGACACTAAGAATAATATGTCTCAATTCATTCATTAGAAAAAATACTTATTGATCATTTACTATGTACATGCAATATCCCCAGTACTAGGGGGATCCAGCAATGAACAAAGCAGGGAAATCCAAACAAAGCAGGCAAAGCAGTCCTCATGATAGATCACAAAATAAAGCATGCCTCAGGTACGAGCTGCTTGGAAAATTGCCCTCCTGCCTGAAACAAACAAACATAACAGGAAAAAATGTATGAAATAATTATTTTCAGACATAGGGCATCAAGCAGCCCAGGACTGTGAGATCCCTGAGAAGGAAAACAAACAAGGTGAGTCTGAGAATCGGCCAGCTTTCTGCCTGAAGACAGTTTCCAGGATGCAGCAAACAGAGCTTGGCAGTTTGCTGAACTGAGAGACAGATAGAAGAGCTCAAGAGATTCTAGAATTTGCAGGGCACAGTATCCCATAGAGAAGGATCTGTATAAGGAAAGAGCTCATGATCTCAGAGGGGTCCTCTCAAATCTTTGGCAGAGTACCATTGTGTGCCAGTGCCAATGTAGGATGAAAATCCATGAGACTGAGGAGATAAACAGGTTAAGACAATAAGCCACACAATTCCTAAACTTGCACAGGTCTGGGAACAGTTTGTGTTCCACTGGGGAGAGTGAAGAGATTTTCTAATACACAGCTCATTCAATAGAGGCATCAAGAGGCTCACATTTTGAGAAAGGATAAATTTTTTTCCTAGAGTTAATGCAGTCTGGATGCACTATAAAAAAGTAAAAAGCAAGCCCGGACCAAAGTGATCCAAAAGTAACTTGACTGTGTGTGCATTAACTTTCCATTGTTGTATAAAAATTATCATAAATTTATCAACTTAAATCAGGTTACAGTCAAGATATCTGCCCATTTGCAGTGTCACCTCAAGGCTCACCAGGTAGTAATCTACATCCAAGTTCACCCTGGTTGTTTTCAGGATCCATTTCCATTGTTGTAGGACTGAAGGCCCTGCCCTGGCTTTTGGTTTGCTCTTAGGTGTAGCCCACCCTCAGGTCCTAGATACCACCCACAGTTCCCTGCTATAGAAACCAACCAATATGGCCACTTTCTTCATCAGGCCTGCAAGGAGAGCTTCAAGCTCCAATCTGACAAGATGGAGTCTAACATAACATAACAGGAGTGATCATCCTACCACCGTTGCCATATATAACATAACCCCAATAAGGAGAGCAACACCCCATCGTCTTCACCATATACTAGTGATTAGAAGCACTCAGGGGGAGGAAATTATGCAAAGGCATGGACATCAGGAGTCAGAGGTTATAGAGTCATCCTAATACCTTTCACCTACTGTATGCTATTTCACAGTCCAAATTTTTTTTAATGAAAACAAGAAAATCTAATGTTTTATAATGTAAAATTTGATCAACTAGGCAAAACTATTTTTTCTTTTTAAAGCAGGCAAAATTATCTCATATTTTTTAAAGCAGGGAACATAGATCCAGAAATGACAGAGATGATGGATTCCCAGACAAGGATTTAAAATGGCTATTTTGAACTTTAAAAATATTCTCAAGAATGTAATAGAGAATGTGAATATAAGAAGAAAACACATGGAAGATTTAAAAGATCCTAATTGAATTTATTGGAAAAAAAAAAAAAAAAAAGACCCTGCAATACCTGAAGTAAACCATATGTTGGTTAAGATTCATAGAAGATTAAACATTGTAGAAGATGTGGAAACTTAATAATATGGTAAAAGCCATAGATAAAAAGATTAAGAAGAAAATATATGTCCTCAGAAAGTTATGAAATAATATGAAACAGCTTAATATATGTTTAATTGGAGATCCAGGAAAAGAGAAAAAAGATGGAAGAGTGATAAAATTTTGAAGAAATAGTCCCCCAAAATGTATAAATTTGACAAAAATTAATGAACCTATAGTTCCTAAATATTCAATATCTTGAATATTCCTAAATATTCAGCAAACAAGCAGTAGAACTATATAAAACTAAACCAGAAAAATGACTGGGAAGAGGGGCTCAGGGTGAGGGAAGGGACTGAGCATGTGGTGAACTGGAAACCAAGTCACAAAAAAAATAAATAAATAAAAATAAAGTTTAAGAAAAGCATTGAGGTTTGGAGCATGCCAAATGCTACTGATAGGTCAAATGAGACAAAGACTGAAAATTGACCACTGGATTTAATAATATAAAGATCAAAACTTTAAAGACAACCATGAGCAAAGGTGCAAAAAATGAAAATATATTAACTTCACTAAAAAGTGAAGCAGTAGGTAAATTCCTCTTCCCGCAAAAAAAAAAAAAAAAAACTATTCCAACACTGTTCTACAGAAGAGTCTATGAAGCCATATTATAAAAGAGTGATTTGCAAACCACTTTAATTTTTTGATATAGATATATAATAAAACATGCCTTATCTATGCATTATTTATGTATTTGCTTATTTATTACATGTGTCACAGGATGCTAAAATGAGACACTGTCTCCATTTCAAACCGAGGCCCTAAAGACCAAATACAAAATAGTACATGTCAACTATTACCATATTCCAAGATGAAGTCTAGACCAAAAACCAGAATGTTACAGGAGGTGATCCGAACCATTCTCCCATCCCCCAACTCTAACCATATGCTGAATGAAAGCGACTTCAAGAGAATCAAGAGCAAGTATGGCTTGTGTGCCCCTGGAGTTAGTGGACTATACATGCTAGTGCTAGACTTAGATCCACATCTGGAAATTTAAATGCAAGTGATCATGGCTGGCTAGTTGGTCCCTGATTAACAGAACGGTCAGGGCATCACCAGATAGTAGCCGCATGGCCACCAATGGTAAGTCAAGGGAGCATGTCTGTCCAAAGCCAAATCGTGGAATCCACAAAGGCAACGAGTATGGGGCAATAGGACGTCAATACGAGTGGTAACTAACAGCCTGATGCCCAGGGTCTGAGGAGGGATCTCTAAGCAATCACAGAAAGTCCCAACGTTCACATCACAGATAGTAAAGAAGTCTCTGAGAAACCCAGAAAAGCACCACCGGAGAGAAAGAACAGCTTTGAACTTCCACTAGTTCAGAGAATGTTAATGCCAGAAAGTGACAGTAGCGGTTAGGTAAGATCTTTCCTGCTTTCCACCACTCTTTCTTCATCTAACTCTATAACTCCCTTCTCCCACAAAATCCTAAAAGATCCAGAGGAACCTCATTTGGGATAGGGGAGGATTGGTTGATGAGAAAGGCCAGATGGGACACAGTAAGGGGGCCATCACAGGACTGCCTCTCTCTCAAGCTTCCTGTTGACGTGTCCTGAAATGAGGATGAGGAGAAACTAAGTCCAAAAGAAGTAAAAGTGCTGATGATTGACATTGGACTGCACATTTTAATTACTGAAATTCATATCTGTTGAGATTCAAACCAATCAAAGGACTTTCTATTGTATAAAGAGCTACCAGAAAACTATAGAGTCTGCTTGAAATTCATCCAGGATAGAAAAGAAGTGGTCCAAGGAGCAGATTTAAAGAGAGAGTAGGGGGCACCTGGGTGGCTCAGTGGGTTAAGTGTCTGCCTTTGGCTCAGGTCATGACCCCAGAGTCCTGGGATTGAGTCCCACCTCAGTCTCCCTACTCAGCAGGGAGCCTGCGTCTCCCTCTCCCTCTGCTGCTCCCTCTGTTTGTGCTCTCTCTCTCACTGTCAAATAAATAAATAATCTTTTAAAAAAATAAGAGAGAGAAAATAGAAAAGAAAGCTGCTATATGAATTTAACTCTTGCAGACATGTCCTAGAGTTTTATTGTTATATATATTTTGAAATCGATACACACAATGAGAATACCTAAATATACAAAGAAAACTGTACTTTTTTAAAAGATACTATTTTTTTATTCATGAGAGACACAGAGAGAGAGGCAGAGACACAGGCAGAGGGAGAAGCAGGCTCCACGCAGGGAGCCTGTTGCGGGACTTGATCCTGGGACTCTGGGATCACACTCAGGGCCAAAGGCAGATGCTCAACCACTGAGCCACCCAAGAAAACTATACTTTAAAAAAAAAATCTTACATAGCAATTTAAATTGACCATTAACAACTTTTAGTGACAGAAATATGATTGAAAACATTTTACTCTTTTAGAAAATTTGGTTTATACTACTTCTTTCAAGATTTTATTTATTTGAGAGAGAGAGAGAGCAGGATGGGGGGCAGAGGGAGAGAGAATCCTCAAGCAGACTCCTCGCGCTGAGCATAAAGCTTGATGTGAGACTGGATCCCAGGATCCTGAGATCATGATTAGGGACCCTAATCCAAAATCAAGAGTTGAATGCTTAACAGACTGAGCCACACAGGCACCCCACAGAAAATTTGGTTTACCACTTTATGATTTAGCAATTCTGATTGTAAGTTCAATTTGTTTTCATCCTGTTTGTTAGCAAACTTAGCTGAAAAAAAGATAACTTGAAATCTACAAGTGGAAGAAATACATTATAGTAGTAAATCCTGATATTGTCCCATCTCACCTACCTTTCAAAAGTTTTTGCTGAAATTCAGCTAATAGATTTCTATTTTCTCTGATATCCTTCAGTGGTCTGGCAAATTCATCATAAATTTGATCATTTCATTAAATGGTTATTGAGCACCCACTGTATTCCAGGCATTTGCCTGGAGCAGGGGATACAATGGTGATTTAAAAAAAAAAAAAAAGGTTCCTGCCATCATAGAGTTCATGGCATAGTGAAGGAAATGAATATAATGAAAATTATCTAAAATTGTCAAATTACACCTATGCAGAAGTCATGCAGGGAAGATCTGCAGTTCTGTGAGATTTGTCCTAATTGAGGAGGTCAGGACTTGGCTGAGGATGCTTGAGCTCAGATCTGAAAGAAGATGTGAAAGAAGGAATTAACTAAGCAAAATGTTGTTTCAGTAGAAGCAGAAGGAGCACAATGGTCCTGGATTTAAAGGAATATGTTGCATTTTTATACATCTTTTTAAATATGTCAAAACACACCAAAACTCTTTTTCTGCAAACTGTAAACAGTTAAAAATCTATTTAAATTTTTTTAAAAAATGGAGATATGAGAATTTGTATAGGCAATGCACTATTTTCAGGCAAATAAAACTGCATAATACTAGAAACCTTTGGATAAGGGGATGAATGGTAGTTATGATAGACTCATTGATATTCTCTTTTCTCGCTCATCCTCTTTTCCTTTCTCTGTTGTTCTTCCTATGTTTATTTGCATCCTGTCCCATCCCCATGATTTTTCTCTCGTGTCTAGAATGCTGAGCGGTTTCTACATTCGTTGTTGGAACAGCTACTACCATCGAGGCCTGGAGAAGAGGATGGGGGATGCCCTCCTCCAAGATCTCGCTGTCAAGGGCAATTGCAATAACCAAGGCATAAAAATAGCCTGAAATTAAGTGCAGATGTTTTCCAGTCTGGAAAGAACTGAGGCCAAATAAAAGTCCCCCAAACAAGAAGTCAAACTCTCAGAATGAAAATTTGACCTTATACAGACTTTCACAGTGTTGTAAAAATTTGCAGACACTAATCAATCCTGCACACAGCTGCCAAATTAATCTTCCTAAAGTACAACATAGATATCATCACTCCAGTCTCCCTCCAAGAATGATGTGTTGTTCTGTTCTGGGCATCACACTTTAAGAATCTGATGACTGGATTAAAAACAAATGGGAATGAATTCTGGAGGGAGAAATCTGGAAGGAAATAGAAAAGCCTTATCATGCTAAGAATAAGGGACAAATCTGTAATCCTGGAGATGCACAGGAGACACAGATAATTTAGGGAATCTTTTTTTCCATCAAA
The DNA here is from genome assembly GCF_053574225.1 of Canis aureus. NCBI lineage: Eukaryota > Metazoa > Chordata > Mammalia > Carnivora > Canidae > Canis > Canis aureus. Next base: position 63,411,646 of record NC_135623.1, on the reverse strand, counting down.
GTAAAAGGAGTAGCATATTACTATTAAATCTGTATTTTATACGGAATATTGCCCATTAAAAATAGAAAACTATTTGGGTCAAATTTTGATCTTAATTTTATCATTTAACATATGGTTTCGATTTAAATTTGTTTTTAGGGAACCATAAGCATGATGTTTGTACATTTTCCCAAGTGGTATAAAATTTTAATGCGGCAATGCTATTCTGAGAAAGCTACTTATCTGTTCCTTAATAGAGTTTGAGTTCTAAAATTCCAAACTAATACAAGCAGTCTCAAGTTAGTGTTTTCTTTCCTAAAAGCCATATTAGGTGCTTTAATTTGGCCTCCATCAAAATTTTCACCGCCTTCTTTGGTTCTACTAATTATATTTTCCCTCCTATAATGCCTATATTCACAGCTTATGGGTTTTTTTTTACATTGTTTTGTTTTTTGTTTTTTTTTTAGCTGTTTGGAGGTAAGTCAGAGGAGAACCTGTCATATGATGATGACTTCATAAAGACAACAGGTTATCAGTGGCTAAATCAGAGGAAAACCACATTAATAATAGATATTTGCAAGCCAGGTTAGAAAAATGTGTATCTGTTGTCTACTTGTCACACACTCTTCCCTTTAGTTTATTTTCAAGCCTTTTTTTTTTTTATCAGAACGCTCTGCTCGTATTTTTTCTGCTCTCCTGCCTTCTTTTGAGCATTTCTTCCTCTCTTCTACAATGCTGTAATCTATTGTCCTCTTATATTCAGGCATTTATTCCCATCTAGGCATTTTGTCCTGCTCTCAAACATGATTTCACTAACATTTTTCTCCCTAGGTTCCATCCATTTTTATAATTATCACTCAATCTTCTTTCTGCCTCTGTTTCAATGTCCTTAGAGTTCACTAGCCATTCATTTTCCCTCAACTTTTCCTTATTCCTTCCTTTCACAAAAAGAATAAGGGAAGGAGGGTTTTATTGTTGTTGTTTTTTTTTTTAACAGACAATCAGTTTTTATGGAGGATTTGGAGTTCCCCTTTGATGTGTAGCAAGATGGAGAGCCCTATTGAAACTGGGTATTTTTCTATATAAAAGTACACACAAAGCTACACTTTCTTATGAAGAGAATCAGTCTTCTAAATTGTAGAATTCTGAAAAACCAGAAAAGACCCTGAAAACCATCTAGTCCACCTCTGTTATTTTATAAATGAGGGCAAATGGAAGCCAACAATTATTGATCCTTTTCATGTGTCAAGCTTTGTATTTTGTGTTGCCATCATCATTGCTGTTAATATTTTATACTTATTAACAAATATTCTGTACTTGTTAACAAATATTTATACTTCTTAACTCATCCCAAGAGTTAAATACTCCATACCAAAAATACATACTAAGCAGCTCCTCAGTGCCCAGTCCTAGGGGAAAAAATAAGAAACAACCATGCAAGGAGCACCTTTTATTTGCCAAGTGCTTTACAGCCAATATCGCTTAATAATCACACTTAAAAAAAAAAAAACTATCGTCTCCATTCTGCAGAAAATGAAACAGAGCCTCCAAGACAAACAATTACTTGCCAAAGATCACAAAGAAGAGTCAGAGCAAGAAGCTGAAACCATGTCTGCCTCCACCCAAAGTCCATTTTTGTTTATTTGCTTACTATTTGGGGCTGTCCATTCAGAATAAGCACAACCATGTCAGTTTCTCAACAAGATGATTGGTAGTTCCAGAGTTCCCAAACCAAATGATAATTTGCCCTTCTAAATCCTGACCTGCCCAGCTTTGGCTCATGTTCACCCTAATTATATTGGCCATTGTATCTTTGTGATGATAACCTGTGGCAGATGTTTTGTGTGAGGACGGTATACATTTAATAAATGCATTGGTGGTGTTAACAAAGAGACACGGTGGAAGAAATAGGCAATAGATTTGGGTAATTTTAAGGACCCCTTCTTTTAAAATTAATAGATATTATTATTTTTAAAGATAAAACCTATTCCTTATCCCACTAAATACGATGTTCTTCTCTTTTTATAACTTTATTTTTAGGGATTTTAGTTACTTCTATCTTTTTTCCCATTCTCTTTCTCTATCCTTCACTCAATGATGTGTAATTCATCTTTCAGATTCCCAGGATGTCTGTTGCTTCTCCTAAATATAACAGCAATTCACACTAATGTTAATGACATGAAGTCCAACTCCTTCACCGGATTCTTTTTTAGAGATAAAGAATAGCAAAAACATTACTTCAAATTTAGAAAACTCTTGAAATAGATAATGGTCTTTGCAAAATATGACCTTTCATAAGCAAAATTCCACACATTCAGCTTAGGTCTTTAACTTCTTGGTAGCTAAGCATTATTAACTAAAATCTCTCATATCCATTATATTTTTGATACTAGATCAAGATGATTGGGTTAAAATAGTTTCTCCTATTCATTCTCCATCTCAGGCTATTAAATTTGCATTGGTATTAGTGCTTAATCTCAAATCCACAGAAGAGAGAATGTACATATGCACTGACTAAAAAAAAAGAAAAGAATAAAACACTTAATGCTTAGATAGCACGTCTGTTGTACAAGGACAGCACCTCTGATTTATCTCACGCTGGTCAGGTGGGAGTTACTCAAGAGAAAGGATTTTATTTTGATCATTCATACCTGTTACCACTGCTATATATTATTTTTCACAACTTTCAGGAACTAAAGAGGTTGAGGAAGGAACAAAAGCAGAGGAAACTAACTTCATTCATTTAACAATTTATTTCTAGAATCTGCTAAATCAGGAACTATGCAAGGAACTTGACTTATATTATTTGTCCACACAGCAACTGAATTTGGTTTTATTATACCCATTTTTAGAATGGGAAATCAAGTCTTGGGATGGTTATGCAACTATATGCAACCATTTCCAGACTGTACATTTAGAAAATGGTGGAACTAAAATTTGAACCCAAGTCTGTCTCAAAAGTCCATGCTTTTTGTATTTTACTGAACCCCTTCATGCATACAAACAAAACCCATAAACGTAAATTACTTACTCTATATTGATAAACAATAAAGATCCTCATACAAACCAATTACCTAAAAATGCATTACTGAATATTGTTATATAACTTGCAACTATAGTCTGAAGCATTCAATAAAAAAATTATAAATGTATTAAAGGCTTCAGTTCTGCTGGGTCTGTCTCTGTCACCTCATGTAAATAATACAGTCTGCAGTGAAATCTGTAGCAGCTTGAAGGTAACGGGTCTGTATTTACAGATGCCAGGGTTACTGCAGAAGCTAAATCTAGGCACAAGTTTCCACAAGGTAGACAGATCTTTACCCTCTGTCCTCTAAGACAGAAACCAACTAGATTCTTCACCCTCCCTTATGTTCTGAAAGAGTATGTGGTAACAGCAAACTTACTTAAATAACATGCTTTTCCTCCAAGAAAACTTCCAACTGAAAAGGGCCTGCACTGGCATTTTATAGCATCAACTCTAGCTTAGCTGTTCTCTTCCGGAGTGACTACAGATGCATCAGTTTTACTTGTTTGTTTCCATGGGCAAATCCTCTTATAAACATCATACTGGTGATACGATCGTCCTGGATCTGGTCTAGTCGTCCTCTGATGCAGCTAGCCAAAGACCCAGATGAGGCACAAGTTCCAGAGAAAGTCTCCTGGAGAAGCGTGCAATCTTGGAGACACAGAGAATATCCTCTTCAATATTTTGATATATCATATGAGAAAACCAAGGCTTGGAGAGGTTAATTGACTTGCCCAAGACTGTTGACATTTATGTGGCAGTAAGTCCTAGGATTTTTCTACTACAGCAGGTGGCCTGAGAGAGCTCAGGAGAGGATTAAGCCCAAACTACAGAAACCCAAAAGTTGGCCAGAGCCAGTCTAGTGAATATAGCTGATCTCATTGACATTCTGGTTCCACAAAAAACAAAAATTATTTCCATTAATACTTCAAAGGACTTTAATAGTTCACATGAGATTTCTACTTTTCAATTTACCTTCACCTGTACCTAGTCTGCATTTTATTTTCACTCTCCTTTTGTTTGTTTTTTAATAAACTGGATAGCTTTTCTGATCCAGGGTTTGCAACCCCCCCACATCTCTTAACAATGTGCATTCATTATTTGATTTCCCTTCTTACAGAAAGGGTGGAGAGAGGAAATCAATCCCTAAAAACTAAAACTGTATCTCTTCTCCCAATAAAAAACCAAAGTGATGATTTAAAAATTATGACAAATCACTCTAATGTGGAGAATACAACATATACTGAATCTATTCAAAAAAATAAGTAAATGAAAAAACATATCAAATAGAACATATTTTTCAAAAATGCTTTGGTATTGATATGGACTGAACCAAGCATTTGTCTATTATCTATTCTCCAGCTTCATCTTCCACTTCTCTCCTCAATAAATATTCTGCATCACTGAAAATCATTTTCTATTTAAATGGATATACTCAACTTTCTTAAAAACAGTTTAAAGATCTTCATTTATATATATATATGTTCATCCTGCATGCTCCATTCCAATTGTTCCACATTCTCCCCAAATCCATTCTATTTATCCCATTTCTACCTCCACATTTATGTTCATTCTCGTGCCCTGTCTGAACCTGAAACACCAAGCTTTTCAAATAACCACATCCTATCCAAATGTTAGTGAGCACAAAAAAAGATTATTTCTCTTCTACAGCTTTTCTGAAGCTTTCAAACTGTAAAAACGTCTGTCCTTCGATTTCAGTAGCACTTACCATTTCCATCATTTAATTGACATCTAGGAAATTCTACCTGAATTCAATAGATGCAGGGAACGTAGCCCATAGGTTATACTTTGGCCTTTGACATCATCGACAGCATCTTGGAGAGCATCAATATGGAGCTAATATTTGGAGTTACTAGTGATATGAGACATCAACACAGTAAAATAGAAAAAAGGAAGATTAGTAAATACCTTTTATATTTATATTTTTTTGGTAAATAAGGAGCCCGTTTGTTAAGAGGAAGAGAAGCTGTCTCTGGGCCAGAAATCTGATTATCATTCTAGATTCCTCCAACATTAATATTACTATGTGATTAATTAATTTTACTTAATATTTCTCAAATCTAAATTCAGAATACTTGCCCTGCTGGTAATTATGTTATTCATTTAATCAGTCAAAAAGTATTTATCAAGCATCTACTGTGTGCCAGACATTATTCTAGATGCCAGAGATATATAGTAAATAATTAAAAGAATCACTGTCATATCAGAACATATGTTCTAATGGATATGTTCTATGTTAGATTAGAATTTATGTTCTAATAGAAAGCGCACAGATAAAAAAAGGTAATGATAGCAAGTTATAAAATATATTAGAAAATAACAATTTCTAAGGTGAAAAATAAATGAAGTTAGAATAATACCTAAGGACTTCAATTTTAACTAGGATCATTGGATAAGACCTCACTGAGAATAGAAAAGTATCTTATTCTAGGCAAAAGGAAGAGAAAATGCAAATGGTTTGAATTTAGGACAATTCTGTCATATTTGAGAAGCAGCACAGAAACCAGTGCAGCTGAAGAAAAGTGTTACTTGTAGGAGATGAAGTCAGAAAAGAAATGGGTAAGCAAGAGGATCCAACAGAACCTTGCCTTTCACTCACATAAAATAAAGATCCACTAAAAGATTTTGAACTAAGGAATGATATGATCTGGCCTGTATTATTCTCTAAGGTGAACACAAGACTGTAAAAACTTCTACATTCTGTTGTGAATGATTAGATAATTCAGAGCAATCCTCCTGTTGAGAACTAGAAAAACAGGATTTAAAGAAATCAAGAACCACTTTTCCCTTAGGGGCTTATGTCTACCTAGGTAAAGACTTCTGAGAGGCTGAGAAATTGAGCACCAAAGGACAAAAAACTAAAGTTCAGAGTTGGGGGAATCAGAGCTGCTAACCACCTAAAACTGGGTTGGGGAGAGGAAAAAGTACTAATTTACATTAGACTTTCATTTGTAAAATATGCATGTTGCCATTTTAGAATACTCACAAAATAATGGTGAAAGGATGTGAAATTACCAAGCTGATTTAAGGGAAAAAAATGTAATAATAGTAAAAAAAAAATAGTTTATTCAAAAAATCAATAAAGGAGAGATAAAGAAACAAAGCTGGATGGACAAAAAACAAATAGCAATATGGTAGGTCTAAACCCAAGTGTGTTAGTAATTAATATAATAGTAATTATATGTACTATAGACTAAATATAAATTGACTAAATTTATTATATAAATAATATAACTATAAATTGAATAAATTCTCTAACAGAGAATGTTAGACTCAATTTTTTTAAAAATGCAACCTTATGGTGCTCAAAAGCAATACTTTTAAAATATAAGACTATAGAGAGGTTGAAGTAAAGGGAGAAAAATATATATTATGTTTGTTGGTTATTTATCTATAATCCTTTCAGTATACTAAACCTCTGTGTATTTTGCTCTCTGATCTAGAATCCTGCAACTACAATTTGTGCCAGAAATGCCAGGTGGGTTTCTGTTAGTTTTTCCAGTAAGTATCACTAGAGAGATCTGGAAGGCCAAAAAAACGTGAAAGGGGTCCTACTTCCCTTATTATTATTTCTATTAACAGTGATCAGTGTTGGATGGCTCCAGAAGTGGCAGGCCAAGGCCGCCTGCTTCCATTGATTCTTCCATAACAGCCTCATCACGGCCTCTCGGTAATATAAACAGTATATGGAGAGCGCTACCTCCTTAGAGGTCTGAGCATCGGTTCTACTGGTCCACTCCTCCTTGCCTTGAGTGTCACCTTTTTTTTTTTTTTTTTAAGATCTTAGCACCAACTCTACAGGGACTTTCTTTTCACTTCAACTTTTTGTTTGCTTGTTTCCCCAGGCTAAGAAAGTAGCTGCTCCCAACAGTTTTTTTTTATCTGTGGGTTACCTCAGTATTCCTGTTTTTGCACTTTAACTCTCCAAATCTATAAAATTAATTGCCTTTATTAAATCTCTTGTTGAATGTCTATTTTATTTCTTCTGGACTAGAAGACTGGTACATCATAAAAACACTAATCAAAGCAAAGCTGGTATAGCTGTATTAATTACTGATGAGATGTGCTGAAATGAAAAAAAAACATACTAGACACAGACATATTTTATAATGGTAACATGCTGGTAAAACATTATAAACCTAAATATATATGTACCTAATAGCATATCCTCAAAATTTATAAAATAAAACAGAACTAAGGAAAGAACTAAGCAAATTCATTATTATAGTGGTATTGTTAGCAAGCTTCTCTCAGGAACTGATAGCATAATCTGACAAAGATATTTAAAGATTAAGATTAATTGACCAACATAAGATCAGAGTGGTAGGGAAGAGGGGGCTAGAGTGGAAGAAGAGGGTTAGAATCCTTTAAAATATTTAGGAGGAGGGGCACCTGGGTGGCTCAGTCGGTAAAGCATCTGACTCTGATTTCTGCTCAGGTCTAGATCTAAGGGTCCTGGGTGGAGCCCCAGTCAGGTTCTGCCTCAGCAGGGAGTCTGCTTGAGGATTAGTTCCCTCCTTCTCTGCCCATCCCCTTGCTTGCATGTGCTCTCTCTCTCTAAAATAAATTTTAAAATCTAAAAAAAAAAAAAAAAAAAAGTGGATCCCCACTGCTCTCAGGAACTCCTTTCAATGGACTTTCCTGGGCTTGGCTCCTGCTTCAGCCTCTTGTCTCCTCTCGACACCCCACCCTTTATGCTCCTGCTGAACTAATGCTGAACTAATTGCAGCTTCTTAGAATCTTTTTTTCTAGTCCTTTTTACACATTATTCTTTACAATTGAAATATGTGATTTATCTTTCAGCCAAATAATCATAAACCGTAGGAATCCTTTGCTGAAGACCAAATCTGGCTTGCATGCTGCCTTTTATAAACTGCCATCATCCTTGTTTTTGCCACTGTCTTCCCACTTATCATACTATACTATAATTGCTTATCTATTGCTGCTTCTCCCACTACGCCAAAATGCCTCCAGGGCAAGCAGCAAAACCTGTATTCACTCTTGATACAAAGATGTCTGATATATTGCTCAGTGCTAAAAGCCTGTTAAATAAATGCTCTATTAAGGTACAAAAACAATAACTGTGAGGACACCTGGGTCCCCAAAGATCAAAAAGCATTGCTTTAAAAATCTCTTTGTGTGGGGACGCCTGGGTGGCTCAGCGGTTGGGCATCTGCCTTCACTTGGGGCATGACCCTGGAGTCCCGGGATCAAGTCCCACATCAGTCTCCTTGCAGGGAGCCTGCTTCTCCCTCTGCCTGTGTCTCTGCCTCTCTCTGTGTGCCTCTCATGAGTAAATAAATAAAAATTATTTTTTTAAAAATCTCTTTGTGTGTTTCCTGGAAATTTAGCTTTTAAGGTAACAACTGGGAAAAATAATTAAGAGGAAAACAATCGCCAAGAATTTTCAATATGATCTCACTGAAAACCTAGTATATACACATTAGCTTTTGACTGAATATACCTTGCACTGACACTGTCACTCCATATATGGATTCCTAGTAATTCCTACTCAAAAACATGCAATAAAACACTTTTCACTTCCTTTGGTTGTAGTGATGTGCCATTTTTTTATTCTCAAGCATATGAAAATAAGTAAGGTAATTATGAGTAACACCGTCAGAAGATTTCTCCAGCAGAGAAATAAAGGATCTCATTGTCAACTGGAGCTCGAAAAATAATGCTTGCTTTCTTGACACAGTTGGTTACTGTTCCTCTAGGATAGCACTTCAATGAACATGCCACTTTGTCATTTAAAGTCACAGTCGCCTTGTCTTACTGTCTACTGCTTCAAATCTCCCCACCTGACCATAAACCCACTTCAATGTTATATAGGATAAGTTTTGCCAGCTACATTTTACCTAGCTTGCCAATTTTTCTCTAATTCTAAGAAGCTGTAGTTACTCCCTTAGATGTGGAAAGAAGATAAATTTCAAAACAAGCAGCAGTAGACACTGAAGGAAGGGGCTCACACACCTGAGGCCTACGTTTTGAAGAAACCTTGAAATTTAATTTTTATTTTTAAGGAAACAAAATGACTTTCAAAACTGGTACGTTAATTTTTTTCATCAAATCCATAACTCTAGTAATGTACATGAAGAGGAAAAAGGAATAAATTTTATCCAGGAACTAGAAATAACCCTTCTATTCTTGGAAACATATATAGCTATGCTTCATAACTATTCTGCATTTTTAATGTATATAATTTCAAAAGCAAATAAATGGTCTGTATCCGTAGAATTACTGTATGCTTTTTGTTAACATTCACCACTTCAGGTAAGAATTATACATCTGGTAGAGGCGCTGTCTTCATTTGCTTTATACCAAACATCTCCAAAATCCAACATTCCTTTGATGTTGGTGTTTAGTTTTGCGTTAGAAAGCTCAATGGGAGGGAGAGAAAGAGGCAAAATGAGTTCTAATTGAAGAAATCCATCTCGCAAGAATCTATAACAAGAAGAAAAACAGGTGTGTTGCTAAGCAAAGTATTTTTTTTCTCCTGCCCTATTCATGCCCTTTTCAAACATCTCATTTATGAGTCCAAAGCAGCTGTCACTGCACTATTTTGTAAGCCAGAGATCACCTATTTATTCTTGCCCTACTCCTAAGAGATCTATGAGTGGGAGATTTTTTCCCCTCCTTAACATACAAGAAGCACATTACTGATATATAACATGTGTTCACTGGAATATAAAGATCTTAAATGTTATATACCACTTATTTCAGCAATACACTTGTATTCAAAAAATAGATGTTTAGTAAAGGATATAGGGTCACTGAAAGAGGGGGAGGATACAGGCTTTCACCATAAAGATTGTACAAAGGCAAGAAGGATGGGAGTTGAAATTTATTAATGTTTGCCCTAATGAACCTTGAAAGGAAACTGGAAGAGGAGACATGGGGAAAAAACGATCAAGAAATAGAGGCTGGCACTAAGCACCCCACTGTGTGGACCATGAATTCTCGGTGCTCATGTAAGCATGGATCACATTTCCCTTTAATTTGTTTTCTAATTTTATCCTTCAAGATATTTTTTAACAGATTGCCTACAATAGATTGTTTGGCCCCTATCAATTTTCTGCATCGAGGCAATCACACGTTATAAAACAAATGGTAGAAATAAAATTTTAAATTACATCTAGATGTTTTGGATATGCTGTGTTTATCAACATTCATATTCCATTAGGAGAATTGGCATAAGCATATTAAAAGGATTCTGAAGCCCAGAGTTCTTGTCAATTCTAGTTTTCTGTCAAAAGCAATACTTATTAGAATTACCAAAAGAAATTTACACATAAATCATTTTAAACCCATAAAAAAAAAAAAAATCTCAGTCACTGAACCCAAAATTGACTTGCTTGTGTTCAGTTCAGTCAAGTTGTACAAGACCTGCTAAAGCAATACTTGATCAGAACTGTCGTTTTATTATGCCCAAAACAGCAAAGATCTATAGGTCAGTCGTGGGACTGTTTGTCTTATATTTTCTGGAGAGGTGAAACCTCTTAACTGGATCCTACGCTTAATCATCCTGAAATCACAAGCTATATCTGCTGATCCCTATTGCGATTTAAAATAAAATTCATTTTCTGGTGTCCCCTGTGCGTTTGCTTCAGGCTTGACTTAGAGATTTATGAATAGCATTTACTGTTTGTTTGCCGACCGCTTCAGGGGCTTCCAGTCCCTGTGGGTGATTTCCACAAGGCTGCAGGTGTGTTGGGAAGTGGGGAGGAATGTGGATAGTAGAGCGGTTTCATGCAGCAGAGCACAGCACCCTCACACTTGAAGCCAAAACAAATGTTGTGAGAATGAAGCAACTTCCTGGATTCAAGTAGCGTATTTGATACAAAAACACAAGGATGTCTGAAACACGCCGCTTCCAATATTCCTGTTTCATCCTACTTCTGGAGAGAGTGCCCCTACCTAGCAGAGATGAAAGCTGATGGATAAGTCCTTATGGACGTATCTTGGGTAACATTCGATCTGACTTTTGCTAAAAGTGAATTGTTTCCTCAGTTGGAAGTTAGTGTCCAGAAACAGAGAATGATGCCAGTCTTCCCCAAAGTTTTTGAGTCTTTATTGCATTAGGAGAAGTGGGGGAAGCCAGTGGCCAAGGAAGAAAAGAGGGCGGTGCCAACAGCACAGAAGATTGACAGCCTGCAACACCCGATGGGAATAAGGAACCTCTCAGTGCCCTGAAATTTAAAGCTTTCTGAAATTTTCAACACTGATGAGAAATGCCATTCTTCTCTAAAGCTTCTCCTGCAGTGGCTTCTGGGACTGACTCTTCCCTGGTACTGTTTCTACCATTTTAGTCCCTGCTTCTCTCGCAGACTCAAATGGTTGATCACCTCAATAATTGTTTCCCAAAGTGTTGTCCATTTATACCGGAATCCCTGAGTACCAGTCGGAAGTCCCGGAAACAGTATGGAAAATAGAGTATTTCCCCTTGCTACCTAAGTGGGATTTTTATGCACAGGAAGGAATGTCTTCAGAGGTCCTGCCCTTCCAAGTCTCATCCCTCCCCACTCACTTCCTGGACAATCACATGCATGAGGTCTTCTTCCAACTGCCACTTACATATTTATGGATCATGAACCTCTGTCTCTCTGGTCTATAATATTCTCCTGCTTTCTGGGTCCACTTTTTCAGAATTCTGCTACATATCTCCACTTACGTGTCCCATAAAAATTATAATTTCTCCACACCCGTGCATGCACTCACACACACACACACACACAAACACACAATAAAACATTTGTTCATCATTCACAATCTTATCTCAGATTCTGTAGTGAGATCTACCCATTTTCTCCATTCACAAACCCAGGAGTAATTCTAAACACTTCATCACTGCATTTAATTATGTACCAAGTTCAGTTAATTCTCTTTCAATAATCTGTACTTAGGAGCACCCGGGTGGCTCAGTGGTTTGAATATCTGTGCCTTTGGCTCAGGGCGTGACCCCGCAGTCTTGGGATCAAGTCCCACATCAGGTTCCCTGCAGGGAGCCTGTTTCTCTCTTTGCCTATGTCTCTACCTCTGTGTGTGTGTGTGTCTCTCATACATAAATAAATTATTTAAAAAATGATTCTTGGGATCCCTGGGTGGCTCAGAGGTTTAGCGCCTGCCTTTGGCCCAGGGCATGATCCTGGAGTCCCGGGATCGAGACCCACGTGGGGCTCCCTGCATGGAGCCTGCTTCTCCCTCTGCCTGTGTCTCTGCCTCTCTCTCTCTCTCTGTGTCTTTCATGAATAAATAAATAAAATCTTTTAAAAAAATGATTCTTCTAAAATGTAAATCTTAATATATGCAATTCACAGATGGTCATGTCATCCACCTCCTTACAAACCTCCAGTGACAGTTCACGCAAAGCTAAAAATTATTAGGGTGGCATTCAAGGCCCTCCATTTTCTACTCCTCCTGCCACTTTTTCCATGACCTATCTTGGGACCAATTATTTCTGGAATGCCATCACTAATTCAAGAATTATTTTAATGGAGAAACAAAATTTTCTTGTGCATAGTAAAGGTTATCTCTGTGGTCTGCTGCCCCCTGCCAGCCACTAAACAGAAGACTCACACGCAAAAGAACCCATCTTTGTAATTAACCCCAAGTAATAATCTGCCTTGTAAAAAAATATATTTGAACATCCAGGGCTGGTTTTACACATAATTTTCAAAGTGACATGAGTTGAATAGCAGTATGAATTTATAGCCAGGCTTTCCATGCCATTTAGCACCCTTCTAATGACGAAATGCTGTCACCAGTGCCTCAGCCTTCATCAGAGTTCTATTTCATTTCACTCAGATGGGGACTTGGAAAAAAAAAAAATCCGCTTTCCTTTACAATACACCCCTAGTGTCTATTTCACTTAAAGGCTAGCCCTAGGATAGACAAGAATGTTCATTTTGAAAGGTTCTGTCTTTGGAGTTTGTTTCCAGAGGAGCTCTTGAAAGCCTTTTGTAGCTAAAGAGATCACTGTTCAAAAAGAAGTATCAAAAGCCAGGCCAGCCTGCAGACTTCTCATTCCCAAGGCTATCCTGGGATTATAACCTACAGGACAAATTTGGTGACCCTTGTACAAGTAACATGTAACCTTCTTTATCATTCTAAAGTAGAAAAAGATAGGCTACTATAAAAATTAAGTTGAAACAATTTTTTTTTTTGCCTATAATATCTCAGTTTGTGATTTTAAAATACCCTGGCTCATTTATTTGAATTTGTGGTGGCACCAGATGGGACTAAATATATACTTCATATGTAAGCAGCTTGGAATTTATTGTATTAAAAAGAATTCTAGACTTTCCCTGGGAGAGATTCTGATCACTTAAAAGTATATAATTTTTATCCTGGTGTTGTGAACATAAATGTACATGATCCATAATCTATTGAAAATAAAATAAATGTTTTCCATAACTCATCCTTCACAGTCAAATAGAAAGTTTAGGGGTTTTCTTCCTATGACATCAGTAGACCAAAATGCGTAGTTACATTTCTCGTGCAGAAATGTAGTATTTGGGGCAGCCCAGGTGGCCCAGCGGTTTAGCACCACCTGCAGCCCAGGGCATGATCCTGGAGACCCGGGATTGAGTCCTGCATCAGGCTCCCTGCATGGAGCCTGCTTCTCCCTCTGCCTGTGTCTCTGCCTCTCTCTCTCTCTCTCTCTCTCTTTCTCTCTCTCTGTCTCTCATGAATAAATAAATAAATAATCTTTTTAAAAAATCAGGTAATTAGGAAAAAGAAAACATGTGGACCTATTTTTTTATAAATGTGAATTTTCAACCCGTACAGTTCATTACTAATTATCCATTCATTTAAATCTATTTAATATTCTCAGGGCACCTGGTGGCTCAATTGGTTAAACTGCTGATTCTTTGGTTGAAGTCATGATCTCAGGGTTGTGGGATCGAGCCCCACATCAGGCTCCGCACTTAGCATGGGAGTCTGCTTATCCATCTCCCTCTCCTCCCCACCCCTTCCCCACCCCCACGCTTGTGCATGTGTGCACAAAAAATAAATAAAATATTTTTAAAAAATCTATTTAATGTTCTCATTCTTCATCAGAACTCATCACCATCAGGGGCCCCATGTACATGATTTGTCCTTACGGCCCAAATACTTACTGACCATATATGCTGTGTCATATATTGAGGCTACATTGAATGAGATTACATGAGAGGCAAATTTCATGCAATAAAGTGTGTTTCTAATTTTTTAGGAGATTTAGGGAGTGAGAATGTTGTTAGCTAACAAAATTCTTGCAGAAGTCTCTCGGTATATAACAATACATTTCCTACCGAGTAGCAGAAGAAAGAACGTACAGCCAGTTTGAATTGCTTCAGACGACAGAAATGATGAATATATGAAGCAAATATAATCAGCCTTGCCACAGTTCATGAACCTGTGAGAATGGATTCATGGAGCCCAACTAACTGATCCAGTTTTCACATAGATACATATTTTGAGTCTTTAAAAATGCTGGAAGTATCTCAAAGTTTGAATCACTTCTTAAGCAACTAAAAAATACTTAAACTTTAGAACTGATAATTAGAATAATACTCTACCTTAGATCCCACTGCTGCTCTCTCTCTCAATATTCTTAGATACTTCAAGATGTTCAATGTGTTAAGATTGAACAAAAACCTTAGGTAGGCTGCACAGTTTGCAAGTAAAACTCACAAAGGCTGCCTTCTCTTTTTAGCTTCAGCCTCTTTTCTTCCACAAGGGGGAAAAAAAGATCTATTTGACACATTTCTCAAGGATTCTTTTCTTCTGTCACTTTTCAAGCAGAGAGTAAAAAACACCTTTCCTCTTCCCGTACTAATATATTTTGTGATTCTTCCATCAGCCCAGCAACTCTGAAAATTTGCTGAAAGTTGCTTTAGTGAACCCACATAGGAAAGTACATTTTTCTCCTAGAAGGGAAAAAAGTTCATTTTTTCTGTGAGAACATATACGTTAATCTATATAAGCACACTCAGACACACATGCATCTTCGATACAAAACTTAGTAGAATAGATATTCTAACATGTAAGGATATAAAGAAGATTAAGTCAAGAGATCTTGGGATGTGAAAACACGAAGAGAAAGACTGTTAAATGTTAAATTAAATGTTTTGATAGATATTTATGTAATATCAAATTGTAGGAAACTCCAAAATTTTTAAGTGAGATCATCATATTCACCAAATGATGTATCCAAACCGTGAAAACTATTTAAAGCTCAGAGTTAGGAGCAGTTTAGCTAACATCATAGCAGAATGCCTTAAAAATTATGCTAGCACAAAGAACAAAATGTGATGCTGTGATGAAATATTAACAGGAACATATTAATAGTCTTATAACATATGGGTTTCTTTCTGGTACAAAACAATTAGCAAAGAGTGGGGAAGGAGAGTGTAAAGCAGAAGCAATACAAATTCAGAAGTTTGCCATGAAGAAGAAAATATTTTTAAACTTATTGCTAAAAGCACACTGTGAATTTTAAAAGAATATGAAAGATGAACCCATCTTATACGTAGATCTTTAAAGCACATGTCTTAGAGGAACATTAGATTCACAGCTACCTCAAAAGTCCTACCCTTTCATTATTGTTTTTTTCACCTATCTAGTCAAAATATCGTGTGCAAAGATTCAAACTTTGACGAGTCCTATTCCTTTTAACTAGATGACACTAATAAATTTTCTAAAAATGAATGAAATGTGAGGAAGTATAAATAACAGATTTTGTAAAAAGATGGCATATTTTATAAAACTTGGAGATAATTTCCAAAGGCTCAGCTTTCTTAACCTTTTTGTTCTCCAATACACAACCACAGACTTTTTGCAATATTCAGTTCTGAAAGCATTATGTATAACTCACATATCCTATTGATGTTACGACAAAAACCTTTATTTGACCCTCTTGTAGATTACTCACAGGTTTCAGTATGTTCAATTATTATCCTTACAAATTGTATTTCAATTGCATGACTAATTTAAAACTGAACAACAATGAAAATACAGCAGTGAGCCAAGAACTTAAGTAACACTGGTTACGATTATAATCCATTCCATCGAAATAAGAAATGTCACTGATCCTTCTTCCCCCAAAGCTATACAAATTGAATGCTAAAAATTTAACAAATCAAAACATACCACTTTCACTTCCTAAGTGATTATTATATCTTAGACTTACTACAAGAAAAATATAATGCCTTCAAAACTTCCCAAGTTTGATAGCATAAATAGTTTTGAAAGATAATGAAACACTAAAATCTTCTCAGTAATCAAACCACAAGAAAACTTCAAAACAAAAACAAAGAGAACCAAATAATCTGATTAAATTGTTGATAAAAATACATTTAAAGTGAGAAATTCAAAATATATTTGACAACTCTACGATAGCAATTTAACTGAAGTAATTAGTAAATAGAGAAATATGAGACATCATACCATTTTTAGTAACCTCTCTCCTAGGTAATGAAAATAATATTCATATATGTTTGAAAGCAAAGAACAGATAATTAAATCCATGTTCCAACATAAGTACACCCTCTAAGTTTTAATTTTTCAAAGTGATTTCCCTAATTTTAATCCATATGCAATACTTTCCACATACCTAATGACATTAAAATGATTGTCAAAAGTTTTTTGCAGCTTCATTTTTGAGATTTTTTTTTTTTCACAGCAGCTTACTGTCTGAGTCACCTTGGTTAGTTATACATAATGCATAGCATCTATTCTTTTTCATCGGTGGTGCATGCCAGAAATTCTGCATAAGAATCCAGTTGACTTGAGGGGATCCTGGGTGTCCCAGTCGGTTAACCATCTGACTTGATTTCAGCTTAGGTCATGATCTCAGGGTCATTAGCTTGAGCCCCAAGTCGGGCTCAGCGCTCACCCAAGAGTCTGCCCGAGATTCTCTCTCTCTCTCCTTCTGCCCCTCCCCCTGCTCACAATCAGTCTCTCTCTCTCTCTCTCTCTCATAAATATATAAATCTTTTTAAAAAAATTCAGTAGACTTGAAACATTAAAGTGTTAATTTTTCTCAGCTTGACAAGTAAACATAAAATTCTTCTCTTGGTGTTCATTGAATTTTTGGATAGAAAATAAAACATAAAAATGGGGATCCCTGGGTGGCGCAGCAGTTTGGCGCCTGCCTTTGGCCCAGGGCGCGATCCTGGAGACCCGGGATCGAATCCCACATCAGGCTCCCGGTGCATGGAGCCTGCTTCTCCCTCTGCCTGTGTCTCTGCCTCTCTCTCTCTCTCTCTGTGACTATCATAAATAAATTTAAAAAAAAAAAATTTTAAAAAAAAAATAAATAAATAAAACATAAAAATGATTACATCTTGCTCCAGGCAATTCTGAACCAGTTCAGTTGTTCATACAGACCTGAAAATCCCCAGAACCCAAGATGAGTAGTCTATATCTAGATGACAAAGTTAAATACAAATGTTTAAAATGAGGCAGCCTATTGAGATATGACAACAAGCTATTGACATTGATCTATGCCTTAGATCCTAACAGGTACACACTAATTGCTGCAGTACTTCATTGTTACTCACAGGTGTTCTGAGAAACCTTTTTCAAGTGGAAATCCTAAAATTTAATCCTCATAATACATTACAACAAACATCTTGAGACAAGGCCTACATTCAATTTACATTTTATTTGATAAGCAATGCAACTTATATTGATCACATAAAAGCAAATCTACCTAGGTGGATGAGCGATAATATTGTATGACTAGAGCTACAACTGCTACAATTCACCCAATTTCCCAAGCCAGACAGGAATTTTCTCATATTTATAGCTGTCCCTGAGCCCCTAAACCCCTAATCCTCACATATAAACTGTCCATAAGTCCTATTGATTCCACCATCCTAATGATACATCAGTCTATCCACTTTTTCTCTGTTTCCATCACTATTGCTTTATTTCATTCCTACATTACCTCTACTTGCAATACTGCAATTGTCTGGTCCCCACGCTTCCAATTTCCAGTCTTCTTGACACTGGAGTCCTAATTTTAGTCAGAGTGAGCTTTGTCTGACTCCTGTTCTTTTCTTCAGTTTTTCTCTACTGTCTACAGTACCCACGTCCCCAGAATAGAATACAATAGAATACAAAGCATCTATGATCTAATTGGCTTTTTTAGCTTTATTCTCCCTAAAGCTCTCTCACCTAACATTCCGTATTTTAAAAACTACTGCCAGTTCTTGGACATACCAGAACACTTCATGCTTCAAGGTTAGATTATATCCTTTGCCTACAGATTCTTCCCTCTCCGTTGCATTTCTCCCACAGCCATGTATCCGGGAAGAACATTTACTCAGCTCTGCTCAGGTAAGCCAGAGGAGGAGGGACCATCCATTTCTGGTAATGCCCACTGTGCCCTGTACATACAGCTCCCACCACTCCAATCACTCGTTCCTGCATCCTTATGTGTTTTATCTCCCTGGCAGTTCTTTGCGGATGGAGACCGTGTCATCCTCATCTTTGCACCCTAAGTACCTGGTACAGCATCTGGATCACACAGCACTGAATCAATGTTTATTGAATTGAATATCTAAAACAACTAAATTGAGAAGAAGTGTTGGTAAATTTGCCTCACCAGATGTCAAGAATAATATAAAGCCATGGTAATTATGACAGCTGGTGATGATGCTAAGGTGAGGAACAAAAAAATATCAGTGGAACAGAATGCAAAACTCAGAAACAGTCCAGTGCATGTATGACACTTCATACATGATAGAGACGGCACTGAAAGTCAGCAAAGTAAGAATGGTCTATCCAATTGATGCTGTTGGGACAATGATTATGTGAGCATGTGAAAAAATGAGATGTACTCCTCATACCATAAATACAGAAATAATAAACTCTAAATACTTCAAAATCTTAAGGGCAGAAATTTTAATGCACCTAGATGAAAATACATATAAATATGTTTAGGCTTCTTATCAGGAAAGATTTTCTAAAATGAAACAACAAAGCACAAAACGTAGTGAAAAAATATGTTTATCTGCATTAAAAATAAAATGTTCCATTTATCAAGACACCATAAACAATGACTTCTAGAAATGTATCTAGTAAATAACTATGAATATGCACAATGATGTTAGTATGTGTGTACTTACTAAAGTATAGTTTATAGTAGTATAAGAGTCTCCACAGATGCCCCAAAGCTAAGAACAATATGATAGGAGTCAAGGTACTGGGGCCAATGACACCAGTATTGTCCTGCCATCATTAGCCCCTCACCGCCCTTCCCCTCAGGCATTTAAAAGAAGAGATGGAAGATGCTTGGAAGGAGGATTTTATTGAAGAGGGAGTTTCCAGTCAGTGAGTAGAAGATACTCTCAGCACACCCTTCAAAAATAGAGAACTACTGGCAAAACTTGACATGTGTTCTCTGGAATTTGAAGGACATAAGGACTGGTGTGCAATGTGCACATGAGAAGTGGAAGGGGCAGATTGTGGCCAAACCCCGTAAGAGAAATCTTTGCTGGCAACTGCCTGAGCTTGCAAAATCTGGTGAAGCGGTCCTGAATATGTGCATTTATAGGGATTCTGAAATAAATTGTGTCCCTTCAAAATTCATGTGTTGAAGTCCTAACCCCCAGAACTTCAGAATGTTACTGGACTAGAAAATCGAGTCTTTAAAATTACAATAGATTCTAATGAAATATGACTGGCGTTTATAAGAGGAAATTGAGACACAAACACACACACAGGGAAGAAAGATCATGTGAAGACGCAAGAAGGTGGTCATCTACAAGCCAAGGAGAGAAGCCCCAGAAGAAACCAACCTTACCAATGCCCTGTTCACAGTCTTCTAAGCCTCCAGAACTGTGAGGAAATAAACTTCTGTTGTTCAACCACCCAGTCTGTGGTGCTTTGTAATGGCAGCCCTAGCAAACCAATACACTAATGGTACAGATGCAGACCCTATGGTAGTGAGCTGATTTTTATTTGTCTTCATAGAGACCCCCCCTCCCCCGACAAGAGGTCTATTTAGATGGGCAAAGGTCCCCAAGGAGCAGAGGAGGGAGGAAAGTAGGGAGTTATGAGCATCAATAAAATTGAGTCTGGAGTACTCTAGTAGTAGAATTTTCTAATCCACAAAAAGATCCCACAAAAGAAAAGGTAAGCTTGCCATCTGCCATGCCCAAGGAGTATCAATGTTATGCTGTAACTGTACATGTTGAATGAAACCCTTTCTGCCTTCTTAACTCTCCTTCCTCCCCTAAGTTCCGGACTCTAGAGTAGGGGTGGGGGTGAAATTAGCACAGTGGGAAGCAAGTGAAGAAAAAGTAGAGACGTTGGTCACACCATCCTTTCTTATTACAGGTTGTCTGTCCTCAGTAAACCCAGTCTGGGGAATGGAGGTGCTTTAAATTTGATGAAGATTGGAGATGGGATAATAGAGTGGGCTGGACTTTCTGTAGCCATCAGTAGAAAGTGATGGGAAACACTAGGAAAACAGTCTAGGAGTGAATCCCGAGATAAGAAAATACACCATAACTTGAGAGAGTGAGTTTAAAAAGGAGTGGTAGGAAAGACAGAAGAAACTTCCTACCGCAATTGGGCAAATATATAGCTCTAATAAATTAGTCGCAACGGGTTAATCACCAGAAATAATACAAATGACCAATATAAGAGATTTGCTATATAATGATTCAGACCGACATCTTTCCAGCTCACAGAATTACTGCACCAACCACTCTACCTCCATACTCCTCTCTAATTCACTCTGTAATTCACTCACTCAATAAACAGTTTTTGAGCACGTCCTATGCGTGGAGCACTGTGTCAGGCTCTAGCAATGCAATGGTGCACAAACTATATGCCCTCCTTGACTGCAGAACACGACAGCAAGGTAGAATTACTGTTATTACTTCACAAGCGACGATGCAAAGGATAAAATAAGTCATTTTCCCAAGCCTCTGAGACAGCAAGGTAGGCACACAGGCCACCTTCAAATCCAGGACTGCTGGACTCACACCCTGCATTCTTTCCACTATCACACTTTGATTTTCATTCACTGTGAAGAATGATTATAACTGAGTATTGGCAGTGCCTTCTTGCGCAATAGTACTGAAAAGAAGTACTAAAGAGTCTCTTCTGTTCCATGGACTACCTGTGTATATAAATTCTTATTAAGGATAGTTTCTTCATCTATACAATAAGTTGTTTGGACTAAATAATTGCTAAAACATCCTCAAGGTCTACATGTTAAATTCTAAAATTTATTATTTCGCAAGTTTGTAAAATCTGACAAATTGATGAAAATATTAACAATAAAACTTTAATGTTATAGTTATCGTTATTAGAGTCACAAATTTCATTAGAACTGAGATAGGAAGACACAACTAAAGTTCCTATTTATAACATTATATTATAAAATGCTAGCGCAATTTACATCAGGTTAAAATTCAAAACCAATATAATGATATATTATTATTATTTCCTTATAGCCCATTAAAAACATGAAATTGCATTGACTGGCTTATTCTAAAGCTGTTAATATTAAGATTATATTTTTGTCTTTAGCCAGAATCATTTTGGTAATTATTGCCATCATTGAAAATATTCTTTCAAAACTCTAAATTTCTGTAATTATTATAGTTATAACTATGATTATGATTATTAGTCCTTTCCATGGCATAAATTGAAGATCTCTGCTACCAAAGAAGAGAATTTCAAGTGTTTTAATAATAAACTTATTGTTATTCTCTGAAACCTGTAGAAATGTGGCACATTAAGTCCTCATTGGAAGGTTTGTGCTTAGAATAGATGGTTAGACTTTTGCTCCCTTGATAATTAATTAATTTAAACATATTGAAGAAACAAAATTAAAGAAACAAAACAAAAACCTAATTACTTATAGAGCACATTTTTCCCCTTATTTCTGACTCACCAGCTCCCTCCCTACCCCACTTAGAATAAAGTTAATGATACAAGGTAAAAGTCCGATAATGAATAATTACTGAAGATATTAGTAAACAGATAGCTCAGAAAGAATATATACTCCAGGGAACACTATTTCATCACCTAAGTCAGTACCAGTGGTTTGGGAGAATTCATTCGGCCTCTCTATTTCTTGTTCATTTGTCAATGCTTAGTTCATTCAAAAATATTTACTCATTATCAAAACAGTGTGCTTAGCCATGGAAATATAGAGAAGAATAGAATTTTTCTTGGCTTAAGAAGGTTACTCTTTTTTTTATAATAAATTTATTTTTTATTGGTGTTCAATTTACCAACATACAGAATAACACCCAGTGCTCATCCCGTCGAGTGCCCCCATCAGTGCCCGTCACCCACTCACCCCCACCCCCCGCCCTCCTCCCCTTCCACCACCCCTAGTTCGTTTCCCAGAGTTAGGAGTCTTTATGTTCTGTCTCCCTTTCTTATATTTCCTACCCATTTCTTCTCCCTTCCCTTCTATTCCCTTTCACTATTATTTATAGTCCCCAAATGAATGAGAACATATAAAGTTTATCCTTCTCCGATGGACTTATTTCACTCAGCATAATACCCTCCAGTTGCATCCACGTTGAAGCAAATGGTGGGTATTTGTCATTTCTAATGGCTGAGTAATATTTCATTGTATACATAAACCACATCTTCATTATCCATTCATCTTTCGATGGACACCGAGGCTCCTTCACAGTTTGGCTATTGTGGACATTGCTGCTAGAAACATCGGGGTGCAGGTGTCCCGGCGTTTCACTGTATCTGTATCTTTGGGGTAAATCCCCAACAGTGCAATTGCTGGGTCGTAGGGCAGGTCTATTTTTAACTGTTTGAGGAACCTCCACACAGTTTTCCAGAGTGGCTGCACCAGGTCACATTCCCACCAACAGTGTAAGAGGGTTCCCTTTTCTCCGCATCCTCTCCGACATTTGTGGTTTCCTGCCTTGTTAATTTTCATCATTCTCACTGGTGTGAGGTGGCATCTCATTGTGGTTTTGATTTGTATTTCCCTGACGGCAAGTGATGCGGAGCATTTTCTCATGTGCATGTTGGCCATGTCTATGTCTTCCTCTGTGAGATTTCTGTTCATGTCTTTTGCCCATTTCATGATTGGATTGTTTGTTTCTTTGCTGTTGAGAAGAAGGTTACTCTTAAGGCAGAGAAATATAAAAGTACGATGTTGTGATTGCTTTAATACAAGTATATGCTTTCTGAAAGTAAATGTTATTAGTACCACTTCTGTGAATGTGAGGACATTTAGGAAAAACAGAGGAAGAAATAACTGAGCTTGCTCTTAGAAGATGAGAATGCTCTACATATGAAAGCAGAGAAGAAAATTCTGGACAGAGGGAAGAGAGGGTGCAAAGAAATGGTATTGTTCAATAATAATGGTCAGAAATAAAAATTTGAGCTTAACTGGTATATTGGTCTGTTGCAGCTGCCATAACAGCATATCTCAGACTAGATAGATTAAATTATAGAAATTTATTTTTTTCACTGTTCTAGAAGCTAAAAGTCACAGAACAGGGGGCTAGCCAATTTGGTTACTGGTGAGAACCAGGTCTCTGGTTTGCAGCTGGATGCCTTCCAACTGTGTCCTCACATGGCAGAGAGAGAGCGAGTCTTCTCTCTTTTCTTCTTTTAAGGCCACCAATCCTTTTGGATCTGGGCCCTTATGACCTCATTTAACCCTTATATACCCTCTAGAGGCCCTACCTCCAAATACAGCCCTCACATAGGTTAGGGCTTCAACATATGAATTTGGTGAGGGAGAGAGTCCAATTCAGTCCATGGCATCTGGAATGAGAGAAAAGTGGTCAATATTATCATTCTAAAAGAAAACCGACGCCAGATTGTGAAAGGTTAAGATTCCATTTTTATTTAGCTTGATTTGTCAATTAAGTAGACCTGGCATAGCTGAATGGTTTAAAGGAAAGGAAAGTCTACACAAAAGTAGACAAATAGGGTGGAGAATGGAGTTTAAGGAGATATGAAGAAGGTAAACACAGTGGGACTAGATCAATTGTGCATGGTTTGTGAGAAGGAAATACTGAGGATTCCCAGTTACAAGTTTGAGAAATGGAAGGATCAGTGGTGATGCTTTTAAGTGAAACCGCAAATGCCAGATAGGAGCAAAACTGAGAGAAAGGGAGATGCTGAGCATGTTTGAATTTGATGACTCTGAGCTTTGGAATTTAACAGATCAGAATATCCTACATGCAACCAAAAATGCTACTCTGGAGATACCAAGAGAAGAGGATGAAAGACAAAATTCTGGGATGTAACTAAAAAAGTATAAAGTATAATAAAAGAAGAAGAACTTGAGGTGTCCCTGGGTGACTCAGTCTGTTAAGCCTGTGCCTTTGATTCAGGTCATGATCCCAGAGTCCTGGGATAAAGCCCCACATTGGGCTTCCTGCTCAGCAGGGAGTCTGCTTCTCCCTCTGCCCCTCTCCCCCCCCACCCTTCTCACATAAATTAATGAAAATCTTAAAAAAAAAAAAAAAAAGCAGAACTTGGGGGCACCTGGATGGAGAAGGCAGTTAAGTGGCTGACTCTTGGTTTTGGTTGGGGTCAAGATCCCATAGGTGGGAGATTGAGCCACACATCAAGCTCTATGCTCAGTGCAGTCTGCTTGAGTTTCTTTCTCCTTCTCCCTCTGCACCTCCCCCTGCCACGTGTTCTCTCTCTCTCAATAAATAAATAAATAAATACATAAATACATAAATAAATAAATCTTTTATTTTCTTAAAAAAAAAAAAGAGGAACTTAAGGAAACTAATTTGGAGGTCCTAAGATGTAGGGAATGACCCAGAGAGAGTGGTGGCATGAAGATCAAGTGAGAGCTCAGTTTCAAGAATGCCATCTATCTCAAATGTCCTAGAGCTATTGTTACATAATACACAGAGGGAGAACTGGCCATCGAATTCTCCAGTTAGGAGATGGTTGCAACCTTTATGGAGAGAAGTTTCTGCACAATGGTAGAGGCAGAATTTCCATTCAGGTAAAGTCTGCATGTATCTTATTCACCAAGGTATCCAATCCCAATTACCACCTGTAGTGTCAAGCATATGTTCAAAAAGTATTTGTGAAGTTCAAGTTAAATTAGAAACTGAGGATTTATGAAAGAAAAAGAGAAGTGAATGTCCCAGTTCTAAAGTAGAAGAGATTCATACTTAGAAAGGAAGGAAGAATCAAAAGTTTCCTTTTTTATTTTACAAAGAGACAGGAGCATCTTAATTACATGGATAGAAGATGAGAAGAAGCCACTGAAAGTAAAGAGCAGAGCTAATGGCCCAAGCCAGCTGGCAGGCTTTCCTCTATATCTGTTTTGTCAGGTGAAGACCAAGATATTCACAGAAAAGTAAAAGTGATTTAGAAATCGCCACTCTCTGACATTCACAAGGATGACAAAAATATTAGCTAAAATTTGTAGCGCTTTAACAAGTGTTTTTGTATTAAAAGCATATAAAATATTAATTGATACTACCTTAAAATATAATACTATTAGAATTTCCATTTTGCAGATAAAGAAACCAAAGCAAAGAGAAATGAGGGAACTTGTCCAAGGAAAGTATGAAAAATAAAGTAGCAAAGCTGAGTTTGAACCTAAGCTAAAGGCTGCAATACCTATGCCATTGCTGTCTTAAAGTACTAATTCAAGCACTGTGTATTCTTTCAGTCCTCAAGCGCCACAGGCAGGAGGCAGGTGCTGAACATGTGACTCCCAAGGAAAGTGCCCCTGCAGATAATAGAGTTTATTCCAGGGGAAACACAAAATGGATGTATCTCAATAATAATCATAACTATCACTCCCTCACAGATGTAGCTTCAAAAGCACATTTGTACCTACTTATGCAAATACCTCTGAACAATCTGACAATATCAAAAACACGTATCATGTTTATATCATGTTTTCATGTCCCATAAGGATAAATTCTGTTCATAATATCAGCTGAGCAGGTGAACTTGGGTTGATTTTAGAACATAAGTTATCAGGGGGCCTGTGTGGCACAGTCGGTCAAGCACGTCTGACTCTTGGTTTCAGCTCAGGTAGTGATCTCAGCATCGTGGGATAGAGCCCCATGTAGTCGGGCTCTGTGCTCAGTGTGGAATCTGCTTTGGACTCTCTCTTCCTCTGTCCCTTGCCCCACTGTGGTTCTCTCTCTCTCTCTCTCCCTCTTTCTGAAATAAATGAATAAATCTTTAAAAAAAAAAAAAAAAGAACCTATGTTCTTTCAGAACATAAGCTAGAAATGTTATCCCAACAATAAAAGAATGAGATAATCTAGAAAAGGTCAACATCCCTAGACTTATGACAAATGTATATTTAGCATACAAAATTGGTCAATGAGGCAAATTGAGAGTTGAGTTGAATTCCCGGTAACGACAAAGCAATCTGTTATATTAGACAACATCTTTATATTGTTTTGTGGATATTCTCAATGGTTTTCCACAAAACAGAATGAGTGGAAAATGTAGAACATGGTTTTAAAAGATAAGCCATTAGTTCCCAGTTTTGTCATAATAATTTAAAAAATATATATATTAAACACAACAGTGTTTAGACCTCTAATGTCAGGGTACCTCCCACTTCCAGAAGGAAAAGATCCTATTAGAGTAACATTCTTGGCCTCATACTCTTTCCATTGGTGACCCAATGATTTAATAATTAATGAAGCTGGAAGGAGTGGCTGAATGAGCTTAGCCTATAGCCTTCCTCTCTCTCTTGCGGTGTTGACTGCAGACCGCATATTCTATTCTCCTCTATGCTCATTGAGGAGCACAGAGAAGTGCCTTGCATTATATGTGAATGGGTATGTTTTTCTAATTCAGGAAGGAAGTATTAGCAAGTCCCATTTGGCTCTCACGATAAACCTTGCCCTTCAGCATTAGCTTCCTCAGTATTTATGTTGATACACTGACCTCTACTTGTCTGATTTCCATCTCTCTTTCTCAAATGGTTACAAAGTTGGATGGGAGAAAAGTGCTGTTTATTGGGGCATCTAAGAACTCCATCTCCATATTTAAAACTGAGAGAAGCAGGATTTGTGGCAAAAGTGATGCTTCAACAGCAAACTTCAGCAAACCCAAGGGAATACCAAAGACATTTACAAGGAGTTAATTAATAGGTGTACATATGGTAGCAAGAACACTTGGCAGAAGCCTTGTGTTTGAATACATCACAGAGCAAATCCACTGTAAACAATGTTGATTTAGCTTTCAGAAAATAATTTAATGGAATTTAGTCTTATGTAAGCTATTGCAGTCATAGCCCAAAAATGAATGGGCTCCTTTAAGAATTTATACAGCCAAAGTTATTTAGATAGAATCAAGAAAGATTTCTAGACCACTTTTAAAAGACATACACTCCACACAATCTTTATTGCCCCTCATTCTCTCTCCTAAGTCCTAAAACTGTCTTCAATTAGAATTTCAGGCAATATTGTAACCAGCTTATGTCCCAAGTGAACAAATAACGTGGTTTACCCACTTTTCTAAATGACACCAAGAATCCTCTAGTTCACTTAGGACAAAAGTGTACTGCTTGGGGCTTCCTTTCTGACCAAGACAGCTTGAGTTCTGACTTCTAAATACTAAGCTGACAGCTTCAGTATCTTGCCCTCCCCCCCAAAAAAAAAAGATTTTTTTTTAAGATTTTATTTATTTATTCATGAGAAACAAAGAGGGAAAGAGGCAGAGACACAAGCAGAGGGAGAAGTAGGCTGTCCACAGGAGCCCGATGTGAGGCTCGATCCCAACCCCAGGATCACACCCCGAGCCGAAGGCAGACACTCAACCACTAAGTCACCAGGAGTCCCTCCCCAAAAAGATTTAATCCATGGATTTCTCACAAAAAAAAAAAAAAAAAATACACTATCCCCTAAACTGCCTATGGCCTCCCTAGGCTTGCAGAAGCTATTTTAATTTGATTCATTTCCTATCTTTCTAGTGCCCTTAATGTCTTCCTCTTAGTGCTTGTATTCTTGTGTTTTCTCTCTCTCCTTCTCCCCTCTGTCTCTACATGCAAGACATCTTCCTGAACAATCCTTCCTCCAGCTTTTCTGTCCCTCTAATGAATGTGTATTCTCTTGCTTTTCTTTCATTATTCCAAATATGTCCCAAATTATTTGTCTATGTCTAACGCCAATTATAATTCTTTTCCACCTTATTTCTTTTTTCACCTTATTTCTCCATAGGCCTTCAACACGTTATAGTTCTTTGTACAAGATAGATGTTCAATAATTATCTGTTAATTACTAGTAATTTTTGTCTTAATCCATCAAAATGGGGTGACCTAATATAATTTAGGCCAATTACATTATAACACGAATACTCTTCTCTTTTCACAGTTTTCATTCAATTCAATTTCCTTAGGATTTTTTTTCTTTGATTTCTTTTGAGTAATTTTTTTTATAGTTAAATTCCCTTTTCTTTATTCAACCGTAATAGCCTAACAGCACAAAGGTTGAAAAAGATGATATAAGATTCTTGGGGAAAAAACATAACTATGTGAATTGATGAATGTACCAACTAACCTTATCTTTTAATGTATACATATATCAAATCATACCATTGTACCCCTTAAACTTATATGATGTTATATGTCAATTACATCTCAACAAGCTGGAGAGAAAAAAGTAGAAAAACAGTAAAGTAACATTAAAAATCAAATCAATAAACATTAATGAATCTCATTCAATAGAATTTTTTTATAAAAATATCTTTATTTAAATGTATTTAAAATATCATGTGGGGACGCCTGGGGGGCTCAGTGGTTGAGCATCTGCCTTCCACGCAGGGTGTGATTCTAGAGTCCTGGATCGAGTCCCACATCAGGCTCCCTGCATGGAGCCTGCTTCTCCTTCTGCCTCTGTCTCTCTCTCTCTCTGTGTCTCTCATGAATAAATAAATAAAATCTTTAAAAAAAATATCATGTGGCACAAAGTAAGTTCTCAAAGAATAAATGAATGTATTCATGAATGACATGATTTAGCACACTGCTCAGCAGATGTGCTCAAGGAGTTGACTGAGCCTCATATTTCTGTGTGTATTTTGTATTTCCTGATAATGAAGAATGCTCATAGTCAAATGAAAAGCTAAAATGGACAAAAAACTCAGTATCTTCTTTTGTCTATACCACACCAAATATAGAAGCATTGTTTGTTTTTTAAAGAACATGTATAAGATATTTTCATCATCATTTTCATTATTATCCTGAATCACATGTGACCAGGCTCTTGGAAACTCTGTAAGCATGGTAACCAGATTGATCACTAGGAGATTTGGTATGTGGTTGCTCTCTACCTGCAACAAGGTCATCAGTTCATGAGGCAGGAGTAGGGTTGTTTTTAGGCCATATTATAATATGATAACTGACACTAAAATGGTTTTTTTAGGTGAAATAATTTGTACCTTTTTTTAAGATTTATTTGGGAGAACAAAAGAGAAAACGGGGAGCAGCAGAGTAAGAGAGAGAGGAAGAGAATCTCAAGCATGGAGTCCAACGTGGGGCTCAGTGCCAGACTTAAAGTGTGGCTCTATCTTACAACTTTGAGATCGTGACCTGAGCCAAAACAAGAGTCGGACACTTAGCCAACTGAGCCACCAAGGTGCACAGGTGAGAGAATTTACTGTCTGCCAGAGAAAGAGGATCAGAAAACTGAGTAGGATTGGTAATTAAAATAAATCATGAGAAATGAAGAATTTTGCAATTATCTACATAATTCAGGCCAACAAATATTTTTGACAAAAAGGAAAAGAAGTTTGAAATCTGAATGACCAGGATTGGTGCTCTACAATCAGCAAAGATAAATATTCAACTTCTAGGTCTATCTATACCCAAGTCTCTATTTCCAAATTAAGGCTAGGTTACCTTGAGAAGATTTAGAATTTTTTACAAAATTTACAATGGTAACTATTAAAATAAAAATTTTCTTCACTCTTTAGACTTTTTAAACATATTTTAAGTAGTTACCATCCGCGATAGCAAATAGCTACTGATTTTAAATACATCATGATGCAATATCCATTCATTCAGTAAGTGTACATAGAGTGTCTCCTCTGTGCAAGGTGCTGTGTTGGGGACGGAATATACAGATGGATGAGGCATGCCCTGCTTTTCAGGTAAATGGAAGAAAGAAGACAGGGCACATATATAAGAGAAACAGACGGAATTTTCTAAGTCAAAGGAGGGAGGGTTTTTTCCCCCATCATGGCAGCTAGAGAAGTGAGAGAAGTATCATAGAAAATTTAAAGATTGGATCTTAAAAGGAGTTTAACAATTAGTAAGGATTTAAGCTTGTAGAAAACTGGAAATGGATATTCTCAGCAAAGAACACAACAAGAGCAAGGCAATGGTGCTAGAAATAGAGAGTATGTGTTTATCAAAAGTGAGTTATTCATACTGAAAGACAGAATTGCACAGGATGCAAATGTGTGGTAGACGGGAGGTGTGCCATGGAGGAAGAGCCTGGAGAAGCAGACTGGGATCATTGTGCAGTGCCTGGAATAGCAGGCTCCTCACTGGGACATTATTTAACAAGAGCCTGGGGAAAAATAAGTTTTTTAACAGAAAAAGTAACTAGATCAAATCTGTGTTCTTCCTACAATTTTATTTTAAATAATCAAGGTTTCTCCCTGGGTGGCGCAGCGGTTTAGCGCCTGCCTTTGGCCCAGGGCGCGATCCTGGAGACCCGGGATCGAATCCCACATCAGGCTCCCGGTGCATGGAGCCTGCTTCTCCCTCTGCCTGTGTCTCTGCCTCTCTTTCTCTCTCTCTGTGACTATCATAAATAAATAAAAAATTAAAAATAAATAAATAAATAAATAAATAAATAAATAAATAATCAAGGTTTCTCTTCCACGTAGTGTTGCTAAGTCTTAAGATCCAAAGAAATAAAACCAAAATAGTAAGAACCATAAATTATTGTATTATATATGCCAGGTACTATACTAAATATGTTATGTGCATCGAATCTTCATAAGGCTGACATTATTAATGGGTCCCATTTTTCGGATGAGAACATAGAGCCTACACACCTAAGTAGCATGCACAATGTCATATCATTGTTTTCATTAAGTAACATAAGTAAAGACATTTGGAAAATTGATATATTTTTCTATGACATTTAATGGAAAGAAATGACTGGGCTACTTTCAGTCATCAATTTTCCGTGTAACAATTTATGACAAAATTGATATAAATCTTCAAGACTGCTTTGCAAATATGTCTTAAAAATAATTTTCCTAAACATATATTTCCTAGACATTTATAATGTATTTGAAAATTAAAATATTGATTTAATTCATGTACCTTGATGATCATCTTGCTTCATGGAATTGCAATTTTAGAATGCATAGATTATTCTTCCTCCAGAGAGGAAAATCCAATCAAGCAAAGACCTCTAGCCACATACAAATTCTTTTTGGTTCCTTTTTATATTTTGGATAATAAAAATAAAGTATATGTTCAGAATGATTACAGTCTAAAAAAAATAACATTTTTAAAGTATTTTCTAGTTGTCTCCCATTTCTCAACCATTTGCTATTATCCATCAATCAGAAAACTACAATGTACCATTCTGCTTTATTTAAGTTTCTTTACTATTTTATAGCCTGTGATTAGTTTACTAATGTAACCACATTGAAGATTCTCACATAAAAGAACTAGAAGTAAAATATTTGGAATGTTAATGAAGTATCTATAACCTAGTCATTTTAACATTCTATATTAGAAAAACAAGAACTTTCTTCCAGAAGGAAAAAAAAAAAATCACTTTCCATTTCTAATTATGGTAAGCAAGGCAAAAAGATAATCACAGTCAATGTGATAAATGACAAGAGTTCTTTGGCATACCATCTGCTGGTTCCCTATCAATAGTTTTCTCACTGATTTTTCCCCGAAATTTTTTTTTTTTTTTTGCAAAATTCCCAAACTGTAAGTTTATACTATGTCCCATCCAGTCACTACTTTTTGTGTTTTTATGTTTCCTAAGGGAGCTTGCCAAAGGTTGCACCAATCAATCTTAGCTCTATTCAACAGAGAAAGACAGCTCAACAAAGCAGTGCTGCTGATTTGTACTTGTGATCTACAATTGGCTTGCTTTCTGATAAATTTCTTGTTTGTCAGGGCCTTTGTCAGATATTTTGTATTTATAGCCTCTGGGGTAATCAATTCTAATACAGTGTTTTATGCTAAATTTTGAATCAAGATCACTCCTGACATTTGCTTAAACAAGCACTGACCAGTAAGGAAACTCACGGCTATGCTTTCTGTAATAGAAGAGGGAGAAGAGGGACAGCTTTATATTTTATTAACATAAAGAGGGCCACCATTTAAAGTAGTGAGCCACTCCACACCTATGCTACCTTTTCTATTTGTATTGAACCATAATTTAAATTATGCAGAGTACCTCCTTTGGGGAACCTGAAGAGTATAAAACACACTCTGCCACTTATTTTTTTAAATGTGCCTTAAGAACCAACACACATGGGCACCTGGTGGCTCAGTGGTTGCCTTTGGCTCAGGTCGTGGTCCTAGGGTCCTGGGAACCGGTACCATATCGGGCTCCCTGCAGGGAGCCTGCGTCTCCCTCTGCCCGTGTCTCTGCCTCTCTCTCTTTGTGTCTCTCGTGAACATATGAATAAATCATTAAAAAAAAAAAAAAGAGCCAAGCCACATTGATAACCTCGTATTTAAATTCATGATTTGTAAAAATAATGGAAAGCGAATGTAAATAATGTGATCTCATATCTGTGTAATCCGCACAACACCCATGTCTCCCTCTACAACCCCAAGCTAATCTGTCTCCTATAGTAAAGCTGTTTTTAGCAACTTCAAATATACCCTCTTTCAAACTAGGGTGTTGTGTCATATTTCAAAGCAAACAAAACTTGTCTTAAAATTCAAAATGTAGGGGTGCCTCAGTGGTTCAGTGGTTGAAAGTCTACCTTCGGTTTAGGTCCTGATCCCAGGATCCTGGGATCAAGCCCCCTCATCAGGCTCCCAGCGGAGGATCCTGGTTCTCCTCTGCCTGTGTCTCTGCCTCTCTCTGCATGTCTCTTATGAATAAATAAATAAAACCTTTAAAAAATTTTTGTTTTCCCCTTGCTGGATTGATCAGTTTAGTTGGTCTTCATTTTGCCTCATTCTACAGACATGGGAAGATGTTTGACTACATGTAAGAACATATGGTTACTACACCATGGTAGTCTGAAGAAAAAGAACCTGAATGTATGAATAGAATGCACTACTGCTTCTTGTACAATCAATTCATCTTATAGGAATAAATATATATTTTGTGAATATATCATATATATACATCATATATATAATAACTTAAGACAAAAGAATAAACGTGTGTAAGAAGATGAAATCAAAGATTTACATCCACATAATCAGTGCACAGAGAAATGGACAGTAACCCAGTCTCTACTAAAGAGCACATTCAAAATCCATCCTTTAATTTTAAACATTGTTCTCTTAATTTTTTATCTTAATTTTTTAAATTTGCTTCTTTACACTCTGTTTTTCTCTTGAAGTTATTTTATAAACCTTTGCAATATAAGCACATACTCTTAGAGACAACATATATCCTTTAGAGGCAACCCTGTATTGTCTCTAAAAATGCATATAGTTTGAATCTAACAAAGTTATTAAATTCAACTCTTAAACAGCAGATATCCTAAGTAGCTATTGATTTGCACAATTGGTACACACACACAAAAACTGTTGGGTGAATTTTGGCATTTTAATCATTCATTTCATATGAAGTTTCACGTCTTCAACTGATTTCTACATTACTTCATGCCACATATTTTCTAAGTACCAAAGTTCATATGAAGATAAATATCATCACTTCCCTTAAGGAAATTTAATTCCTAAATAGAGAGGGGAAATTTTAATTATATATATAAAAATAATAAAATGCTATTCGTTGTGTTGTGAGGACACTGTTTTAATTAAGCAAACAGCCCTCGAGAAGCTAAAAATCTAACAATTCTTCGAATACAGTTAAAAGCATGAAAAAATATTTACTAAAAATATTTGAGTTTGGACCAACTTTAACTAGAATAGAAATTTTTCTATATCCACATTACACCAAGATAAAAGCCCTTAAGTTCTCAAAATATTTTCTGATGGCCACAACAACAAAAATAGAGGAAATACATAATGATGTTTTGAGAGAAAGGGTTTCATTTTCACATTTATATGAGAAAAGGAAATTCTACATTTGTATTAAAAGAATCACTTCTAGTTGTCCCAGTCTGCCTTCTGGGCCGGCGAGACAAACGATCACTTGAATCAAAAACTAATGATGGAACTGACCTAGAGCAGTAGCTACCTGCTAGGGTGCATTCCAAAATCTGCTATGGAGATTTATAAATGCTAATGCCTGGGTTCCACTTCAGACTACTTGAATCTTGGAGGCAAGTGGCAGGCACCAGTATCTTTAAGTAGCTCTCCAGACGATTTTATTCCATTGATCACTCTTCAATTCTCTCTTAAAAACTGACAGAACATTTAGGGCATCTGGATGGCTCAGTGGGTTAAGCATCTGCCTTCCACTCAGGTCATGATCTCAGGATTCTGGGATTGAGCCCTGTGTCAGCTCTCTGCTTGGTGGGGAGTCTGCTTCTCCTTCTCCATCTTCTTCTCCCTCTGTGATCTCTCTCACTCTCTCTCAAATAAATAAAACCTAAAAAAAAAAAAAAAAAAAAAAAACCTGACAAAACATTTAGGATAGCATAAACATCTTCTGCAATGACCCAGAGCGTGAGCAAGAAAAGCCAAATCTGCGTGGATTTAGCAGCTTTGCAGAAACAGTGGAGGGAAAATATAGACAATTCTGGTGATCTAAAGATGCCCACAAACTTCATTTTATTTCCAAGAAATACCGCAAAAAAAGCTAGAACTCTACTCTGACTGTATTAATTAGCAAATATACCTCCGGACAACCAGAAGACTGTATGGACTCCAGCAGGGTCTCCAGAAAGACTGGTAGGTACTATGGTTGCCAAAACCCTTAAGCACCCCAGAAATACCCAGAATAATCTCCCTGCCAAAAAGACAGAAACCCACACTGAGGGGCAAAAAAACCTGCAGGGAATAAAATCCAAATTGAACAGGTCAGGAACACTGAAGTTTCAGTTACTAGACCCTGAGAGTGTCAAGAAGGTGGATCTCAAGTCTGATGTTTACAGAGAGAAGCCATATTTTGAATGCTTTGTATTAACAACAGAAGAGAAAGTCTTTAAAGCAGTAAAATTGAAAAAGCTGCCTTGGCCCATTCCAACCCCTGCATAGCAGCCTACTCCTGAGAATACAGGAAAACCCATCTCATTAAACATGAAAAGAAGAAAAGGATTGCCATCCAAACCCATGAAATTATATCCTCGAACAAAAGCAAAAATTTCTGGTTAATGTGCCAACAGATAATGAAAGAACCACAGTAAAATACGGCTACAAAGCAGACAAAAAAAAACTGTAACCTAATATTAAAAATGAGACAAAGTTAAGAAAGGAGTAGAAGTTACAAAATTAGAGCATATGTCAAAAATAGAAAACATAAGAAAAAAGGTGCCTCACCAACAGGCAGTTGTATAAACAGAGTTGACGAAGCTCAGAAAATACTTGGGGGGTGGGGGGGAGAATGTCATCTCTTAAACGACTTTTAAGGTTAAAAAAAGAAAAAAGCTTGGCTGAAATTTAGTGATTTGAGAGTTTGTTCCTCTTCTATTAAAAAAGAAATAGAAGGCGGTCAGTAAATAGCCTGGATTCAGGTTGAGGTTGGGAATAGAACTTCTCAGTTTTCAACTAGTTTATATTAAAACTGCTCTTTGGGGAAGCTTTAGTGGCTCAATCGGTTGGGTGTCCTTTGTTTCGGCTCAGGTCATAATCTCAGAGTACATGGGATGGAGCCCCCGATTGAACTCCATGCTCTGCAGGAAGTTGGCTTGAGAGTCTTTCCCTCTGCCCCTTCCCCTGATCTCTCTCTCAAGTAAATAAATAAATCTTTTTTTAAATGCTCTTTTGTCCACAAATCCATGAAATTCCTATATTGTGTAGCACTGTATACAACTCAGAGCAATAAAATTAAACAATAGCCAGGGTTAAAATACTCTAATAGCTCCCTTTATTGAGCTCTTATTACACAGCTTAGCTAGACATTATATATGTATTATCTTCCTTGTTCCTCACAGTAACCCATGATGCCAATTTATGCCCATTGTGCAGAAAAAGAATTTTCATAAATTAAATAAAATTTGCACGTATGGATCCAATTTGTTGATTTTTATATTATTCTAACATATCTGGATAGATCTTCGTGACATTTAGTAGGACATTTTAAGAATGATCTGACATAAAACATGGGCCATGGCACGCACACAAATTTTATTTTGGAAGGTCCTGCAAAGCAGCTGACAAGGTAAAAAGCCAGACCTGAGGATCTGCTGACGAGAGAAACACACTATCTGTATTAAGACACACACACACACACACACACACACACACACACACACACACACTAAATGGGGATTTCAGTTCTGAGTTCTAAATCAAAAGTCACAGGGCAGATACTCCAAGGGAATCACTTGCGATTGAGTTGCTTCTAGAGGAATCCCCATGTAGTATCCTCCAGACTGAGGAGTCACAGAGATAGATCCTATCTAAAAATGGCTAATGAATTTCTGATGGAAGGTCAGGTGCCAGCTAGCAAATAGATAAAATTGAAGAAGTGGTAACATGAGGATACCAGATGATGGTTGAAGTGTTCTAACCGCTGCTACTCAAAATGTCGTCTGAGGACCAACACTGTGGCAACACTCAGAAGCTTGTTAGAAATGCTCTTCTTCAGGCCTGCTAAAGCTGACTCTGCATTTTAACAAGATCCTGGGGTGATTCAGATATACGTGAAGGTTTGAGAAGCCCTGTTTTAAAGGACATAGGTGATTATGTTTTGTTTTGTAACACAGGGGAAAACTCAATCATCAAATAATTGGTTAATATAATCAAAAATTGAATTTTCATAATTTGGTCATTTATACATTCATTATCTTTTAATTGCTTACTCTGCACCACGAAGTATGTGAGATGAAAGCTCTCAAGACAGATGAGATTTTTGTACTTATAGAGTTGAGAATCTAGGAGGTAACAGAGATTAAATAAATAAATAAATAAATAAATAAATAAATGGGTAATAACTGCTATGAAAGGAGAAATATAGGAATGTATCAAAGCAGGACCTAAACTCAGTTTTGCTTGCTCAAATTTAAGAAAAGAATTGTGGTTTATACAAGTTTCTCACAGGTTTCTGGGAAGTCTGTTTAAAACAAACCCTGTTTGACTTAGCTCATACGTCACAAGGTCATTTTCACGGGTTTCACTCTTTATCTCTTGACATCATCAAGAAGCGATCATAGCGGAACAGCACAAGAGGTCGGCTGAGAACATTCCAGGCAAACACTGTGTGAGCTTACTATTCTAAGAAGAATGTCTAGAAAAACAATACAGGAACCAAAGGATTAGCCACCTCTGGTGATACAGAATGAAAAGAAAAATGACTTCAGATAGCTCTTACAAATGGGTAGCTCAATAGCCTGCAGCAGCACTTTTATACTGAAATTTCCTTTGGCAGAAGTATTTGCCGGCCGCACTTTGAATGGCATCCCACCTAATGTAATAGGCTGTGTGCTATATTGGCTCTCTCAATGGATGCATGATTCTAGTAGGCCAAAGAAGTGCCATAGAATTGAGAAAAACGGGGCTCACTTATAATGTGTGTAAGTTTTAAAAAACAACCTAAGTGTTCTGGTGAGGAATCAGTGAGTGACTGATTACATCAAATAATCATTTGCATCCCTTACTTCCTTCATATTGTTCAACATGATGTAAAAGAATTTTAAAGCCAGACAGATTTTAGCTTAAAACACCACTCCATCTTTTGCCAGCTTTCTGATACTGAGAAAGTTACTTCTCATCTTTGAGCATCAGTTATTTACATAATATTTATAAAATGTCAATAATCCCTGCCCCCTCAGATAGTTGAAGAAATTAAACATGAGCAGAGCACTTTCTAAATGCATAGGACAAAGTCACAAAATCAAAGTGTCTTCTCATTGCATGTAGCCTAAATTCCAAAACTTGGCATTCTCACCCTCCCTAATCCAGCTATCTGGCCTTTCAAATAATTTCCCCAACTTTACAACAGTTCGATTCAATTCAAGTTCTTATTATATGTCAGGCACTTTGCTAAACACAAGGCATATAATGATCAATATTCAGTATGACATGGTTCCTGTTCTTGCACAGTTTGTATTTTAGTGAGGAAGACAGAAAAGCAAACAGATAACATCAATAAACTATGGAAAGCTCAGTGACAAAAGTATAATCAGGTTTCTATGAAAGCACAGGGATGTAAAACCTAGCCACAAAAGATTAAGGAAAGTACTAGGTAGCAGTTGATGCCTGAGCCAAATTTCAAAGGTTGAGGAAAAATTAATGAAGTTACACAGGTTTGGGGAGGACTTTTTAGATTGGGGAAGAACATGAACAAAGTGTGATGCAAAACAGCATAAAGCATGCAGCCAACTACTACCAAATTACTGAAGCAAAGGTATACATTTATTGGAGAGAGGTGAAGGATGAAGGCAAAGAGATGGACAGGGGATAAGACATTGATGACACGTTAGGAAGCATAGATATAATAGGAAATGACTGAACGATTTCTGAAAAGGTAACAAATCCAAATTTGCATTTTGAATCTGTCTCCCTCGTGTCTGGATAGGACAGCCATCCACAATCCCAGTATCAAAACTCAACAGATGTTTCTCCAAAATGTGAAGGCACATTGAAAGTTATTCATTATCCGTAAAAAAAAAAAAAAAAAAAAAAAACAAAGTTTGTGAAACTTTTTTTAAGATTATTTATTATTTATTTATTTGAGAGAAAGAGCACTAGCAGGGCAGGGGTGGGGAGAGAGAGAATCCCCAAATAGACCCCCCGCTGAAGCAAGACACAGGGCTAGATCCCAGGACTTTGAGATAATGACCTGAGCTGAAATAAAGAGTTGACACTCAACCAACTGAACCACCCAGGCATCCCTTGTGAAACTTTTTTTTTAATTATATTAGAACAAACTAATAACAATTATTTATCAATAATTGACTCATTTTCTAATACACTTTTTAATTTTCAAATTGAAAATCATTGCTATGATTCATCATAATTTTTCACTTACTTTTTGATTTGCTTTTCCAATAAAGAGAAGGATAGACTCAAAGCTAAGATGAAATTTGCATAACTATGGGTAAATCCCTGAGAGTAGGTAATAAAAATGATTGTCTTTGTGTCTCAAGGTGGTAATTGTTATGGAGAATGAACTGGCGTGGGCAAATTTAGAGCACAGAAATGATTTTAAAAGGTTGTTGGTAAACATTTGACTGCTCTACATGCTCCTTCCAGCCTCCGCTTCTATTGTCCTACCCCCACAGGTACACTCTAAACTCTCCTCCTTCCTCTCACTACTCTAAGTACTATTGATTGATCTTTAAGGTTAGGCAGTAATTCTTTTTCCATTATTCCAAACATACCAATATTTTCTTTCTTGTAAGACAAGCTACAAAATCAAGCATAGTACTACCATACAGCATATTTGCTCTCAATTTGTGCTATATGCTTTAATCTTCTCCCCTCAGCTAGGTTTTCAAGTGTGTAACTTAGGAAATAATATTTTTGGTCTTTCTTAAATCTTCAAAGGGCAGCTATTGTCCAGAATCAATGGAAATTCCATTTGGTCCTTTAACCTTTCCACTTTTCCTCATAAAATGGTCTTACCGTTTTTGCTATATGTCAGAAAAAAAAAAAAAAAAAAAGCAGAAAAAAATGAATCTGAGGGATTGTGTCTGAATCAGACATATAAGAATTCCTTTTAACCAGGAATTCTCTAGAGAAGAAAATGGTATTCTTAAGGAATCTGTTTTGGTTTGCTTTTATTACCATTCACCTTAATGTGGGGAGGGGAATTTCTTTTTAGTTTGTATTTCACTTTTGCTTGTTTGTTTTGGCAACCAGGTTTATCCCTACCACTTTCTAGATTTTTTCTTGAATGTCAGAGGCTAGAAGCGTACGAAATATCTTTCCCAGACTTCCTTGTTTCTGGGGCCTAAGTGTGATTTACATTCTGTCAGGGAGGTAACTTTGTGTGAAACTTGGAAGTAGAAGAGAAGCAGAATCCATTGCCTTCATGTTCCAGAAGTAGTGGTGAATAATGGTGTCCTAGATTAAGATGATGGCAGTAGAAGTAAAGAGTAATTTATATTTTAAGTAGAGGTGACAAGACTTGGTTATTTGAATACAGAAGACAAGAAAAAAGGGTAACCAAGCATGACTATGAGGTTTTAGGGTTTTCCAACATTGAATGATTACATCATTTAAGTCACCTAGGGGAACAATCATAGAGAGGGCTGTGAAGAGAGAATATCAAGAGTTTTGTTCTATTTTGTTTTGTTTTAGATATACTACATATAACACGTATGTTAGCAGTGGTGTGCCAGTAAATGTTTGACAACGTATGTTAAAGTCTCCAGGAAAAAAGTATACAAATATATCTCAAACTTATGTTTATTATAAATTTTATTCATAAAAAATATTAGCACATCATTTACAAATAAAAAATAAAATACTCTTGATTATAAAGACCATATAGTGTTACATAATTCTTATTTTTTAAAAATGAGTCTCTCTAGGGAAGCCACAGAGAAAGCAAATAATTTGGTATAAATCAAGTTTGGGATTTTGACAGTGAAAGAAACAGGAAGAAAGAGGCAAAGAAGTTGAGATTGTTACAGAAGTCACTCAACTAAGCTGTGGACCCCCTGATGGCTATGAAGGAAGCAAAGGTAAAAGACACAGGATAGAAATAAAAAGGGATATAAAGTTTTGATTGGATTGAATGATTTTTGGAATTAGGAAGTACTAGAGTAAGGGTATTGGAAGAGCAGAAGCTGAGGTAAGACCTAGGATGCATATGGCCATGGCAGCAATGATCCAGATAGATGTAGAAGAGATTTCTAGAAATGAGATTTATGACTTAGAAGGCCAGTGTTTTAGATAAGTCACCCATATGAATGTTGAATTTTGACCATGAAGAATAATTGTAATATGAGTAGAGAGGAAGACAATAATGAGTTGGGAACTAAGTTTTTCAGTGAATAAGAGTCATTAGGTTGCTAGAAGTTGTGGTAGTGAGTGCTGTGTACTTCAAAGAAGCTAAGATTCTTGAATGAGGAATGAGAAAAATGAGTTGGATATGGCACTATAAGTGAGGATGATATCTATTTTATCTCTTGGCCCTGGGACATAGGACATAAGGGATGGGGGCGGTGCAGGGAGATAGATGAGATAGATAGATAATAGATAGATACACCTAACTAGCTGGTCAGATATGTTTCTTCTGATGACCACTTTGTATTGTACAAGTTGAGTGAGTTCCAATGACGGCGATGTATAAACCTTATGGGTTACAACTCATCACTGGACATGCTGAGAAAATTTATAGAGTGCTAAAAATATTTAAAAGCCTATAGAAAACCTTCTAAACTATAAAATTGAGGAAAATGGTGTTTGATTTTTCAAAAGCAAAAGTCTTCTGTAAAAAGATTATTTAAAACTACTATGACATAAAGGACAACAGAAACTGAATTACAAATGTCATGTGTAGTTTATAAAATCAACCAGAGGCACGTTATCATAAAAGGTTAGGAACCAGTAGGATAAAATACCAAACAGGATGAAATAAGATTATAATTTAAAAGCATTTGAAAAGGTAAATGTTTACATACACATACAAGGTCATAGTATTATTATGAAATGCAAATTCAATATAAAATAAGAGCTTAGCCTTCTGGCACTTCCTGTGTAGGTAGACTGTTCATTGCTCAGTTGTGTCTAAGCTCAGGTTGGAACACCAATCAGTCAAGTATTTAGATCCCCAGCACAATGAGGTACATAAGCATTTGCAAGAACAGGTTCTGCCCTTTTGAGGTGGACTAACTTCGTACAAAAATCATTAAAGGAAAACCTAGCATGTAGCCAACTACTACATGATGTGGTTAAGACCACAAGCATAACAAGGATCCAGAAAAAAATAGTGATCATCAGGAGTCTGAGTGAAAATTATATTATCCTTGTAATGAACTTTGCCCCTCCATCTAATGATTCTTGAAGTAACTGTCATTAGTAGGAGCTTTTAACACATGAAAAAGAAGTCAAATAAAACCGACTAGAGAAATACAAATTTTAAAAAAAGAAAAATACAAATGAATGCACATTTTGTCATTTTTCTCACTAAAAGGTCAGAGTTCTGAAGTTTTCTGCCCATAATAACCACAGTTAATTATTTCTTAAAAAGACAACCCAACTATCAAAACAAAATATCA
The DNA here is from genome assembly GCF_053574225.1 of Canis aureus. Taxonomy (NCBI): domain Eukaryota; kingdom Metazoa; phylum Chordata; class Mammalia; order Carnivora; family Canidae; genus Canis; species Canis aureus. The sequence continues at coordinate 63,369,216 of NC_135623.1, read as the reverse complement.
ATGATTTTTCACCTTTTCAATTCTCATTCCAGTAATTAAGAATCCCTCCACAATCAGCCACTTATTCATTCAAAAAGGATTTATTGAGCACCTACTTCATACTCAGGTGAGTGTTAAGTGTCATTGGCAACATTCAATGTAAGATACAGCCTTTGCCTTTCAGGAATTTGCTAACTGGGAAACCATGATTCATGCAGAAAGAATATCACAAGGCAGTAAGTGGCTGGGTTCTCTCCTTCAAAATCAGATGCCCAATAAATTCCTGAAACAGCAGTTAGTAGGGGAGACCTACAAAGCCCGAAGAATACCAGGAAGTTTTCAGAAGAGTGGGAGATGAGATTGGCTTGATTTGAGCAGGAAGACGGAAAATCACAACATGGAAGTGGACAGTGTAAAGACCCGCTTCTCCAACAGGAGATTGTGCTCCGCATGAAATAACACTAAGGAGTATGTGTGAGTCCTCAAGGTCCACAAAATAAATATGAAGCACGTTCTCGACCTTGACTGAATGGCAAGCAACTTGAAATGTTATTTTTAGGTGAGCGCAAGTATATTATGGAATATACTGCAAAGAAAGTGTGAAAAATTTTCAAAGGACAAAAGCTTATTTTTTGAAATCACTTTGGAAGATGAAATAATTGTCTATGAACAATAAAGGCAGTTTGTCAAAAAAAGGTTATATATTATTTATCAGCAAAGACAGAACTGGGTCTGACAGTGGTCAAAGCATATTTCTTAAATGAAGGAAGTATAGTGACATAAGGAAAGGAGGAAAAAAACTGAGTAAGTAGGTCATTGAAGCCAAATATAGGACTTTCACCTTCTGACACACTGCTATCTACTTCCTGAATTACATTAGATTTAATGTAGTAGAAATATGGAAACATTTTAAAGTTCCCAAACAGAAAATATGACATGAAGATTAATCTGCCACAAATGTCCACGATGGAATAGAAGCGTGGATTGGAAGCAGAGGTGCCTTGGGAAATCTAGGAGTTAGAAAATTATTGCAGTCATCCAAACCTCCACTGGTGAAGACATGGCTTAAAATGATGTATGTTAACAACAACAACAATGTGAAGAAAAACAGGGTAAGAGCACTGGGAGATAAATATGAGGACTGATTATAATGTAGATGTTGGGGGCTCCTGGGTGGCTCAGTCAGTTAAGCTTCTGCCTCCAGCTCAGGTCATGATTGCATCATGGTCCTGGGATCGAGCCCCACGTCTGGCTCCCTGCTCAGCAGTGAGTCTGCTTCTCCCTCTTCCTCTGCTCCCCTCTCAGCTCTCTCTCACTCTCTCTTACTATCTTAAATAAATAAAATCTTAAAAAAAAAAAAAAAAGTAGACACTGACTCATATATAAATCAATCTTACTAATCAAAATGACTTCAGATAGTGGGAGATAATGCAGCTCATTACCCGGCGTATTTATCCTTTCTGCCTCAGGAATCTCAAGCAAGAAAGACCTGAACCTAAGCTAGCTTTCTGTTCCCTTTGGCACGTGCACTAGATTTCGCACGGACACCTGTGTCCACACCTGGAAGCCAAAGGCAGAAGCAGGAAGCAGGTCCTGCTGGTGGGGGTTGGTTCTAAGATGAGGATCACTGTTTGCTCAGGGTGGTGCTGGTATAGCCAGGGCTGGAGGCTCATTAGGAGGGAAGGTGAGAGGTAGAGACTCACTGGTCAGCTCTGGCTGCTGCGTTTAATGTGTTCCCTGGTGAAAAAGAGACAGTAACAATGGCCTAACAGTTAACAGGCATAGGCCAAGACTATGAGACTGCCAGGCTGCAGAATGCTGTTAATTTTGAAAGTGGGAGCTTAATTGGCTTCTGCTTACCACCTGTGGTTGATGTTAGTGCTTCAGTAAAGGAGAAAAAAGACAATCTGAGGCTCCGGATCTTAGAGACTGGAGCTGCCTCCAGCTGGGCCTCTTAAAGAGAGTGTTGACAATTTTATTATAAACCTCTCCTACAGGGGTTTCTCACTTTCATCTATAATTTGTCATATCCTTGCACTGTGACTCATAATTTGCTTAAATCACTTTTGCCATATCTTAAAAACAGAGAAACCCAAAGTGGCTTTTTTTTTTAGAGCAGCTGAGATCACATGCTTGTTTTCTGTGCATTATTCTGATATAAAAGCACTGGTGGGGAACAGGGAGCAGAAAGCCTAGGAGCGATTTCAGTGGCCCTTCACCAATTTATAGGAGACCTAGCCTTCAAGAGTGTAAAAGAACATTTTGTGAGAATTTTAAGTCAGTACGGTATAATTCCTCCTTCCTCTGTGAATCTCACTGATGACACACTCATACTCTCTCTGGCATGACACAGAAGGACTCATGACCTTCTCCCCTCCAGCCATAATGAAGCCAAGATTGTGGTATATAACAACATATACTAGAGAAAGAGTAAGATTTAATCTAACATTAAAAAATTCACCTTTCATGGAAAGTAATGGCTCATGTCACACGAAGGTCAGAGAGCCAGTAGGTCCAGGGTAAAACTGAATTCCGACATCTTTTACAAATTGTTTGATCATTGAAATAAAGCGAATAACTACCTCGATCCCTGAACAAACCATTCACTCATATTTCTGTCTTTGTTCACAATGTACCCTTTGCCAGAAAAAGTCTCACACCTTACTCTCTTCTCCCTAACTCACCCTCTCTAAACCAGAGAAAAAAGAAAAACTAGCATATAGTATCTATTATAGAAACTTCAGCTACTAGTTTATAATTATCTTTCATGATTATTTAAAAGCTTAGAAATAATAGAAGTGAAACATCTACCATAGTTCTATCACAAAGGAAATAACCTACTAAATGGTCATTATCATTATTATTACAACCATATAATTAAGACAATTTTACATATCTGTCTCCTCAGACTGCTAGCTACTAGAGGGCAGTCATGATACCTTTACTTACTCATTTAATAAATATTTGTTAAACATCTACCTGTGATTTATATGGAGATACAGTGGAGAACAAGCTAATAGCAACCTCAGAATTTCCTAAACTACTTGCCCAGAGTATTAGTACCCCACCATCTTCTATAGGTTCTATTACTTAGTATTTATCATATCGTATTTCAATTACCTATTCAAACGATTGTTTTGTGGAATCAGAGAAGGCTTTCCTTGGTTATTCATTGTTCATCAATTTAATAAACATCAACTGATTACCTTATGAAGCATTCTACTTTTATTTCTAGAAATCACAATTGTATTATAAAACATTAAAATTTCCATGAAAATTTTTAGTTTTAGTTTATGGGTTCCCAAATTTTTGACCAGATTATATATCGTTACTTTAATTATTTCACTTATTTTCAATGTTTCATGATGTAGGAAAGACATTAGGGTTCAAAGCCAAGAAAGAATTCTTGAGATGTTTTCAGTGCAAAAAGGTGGTTTTATTAAACCATGGGGACCTGACTGAAGGGCAGAAAGAGCTGCTCTGGAGTCATGAGGTGTGACCCATTCTATACTTTCAAGCTGGGAGGAGGTTAGGGGTAGTGAAAGTCTCTAAGGAACTTTGGAAACAAGGTTTTCGGGATCTTGAAGGAGCTAGCTATTGTTAAGAAAAGGTCACTTATTACCATCTAATAAAACCTTAGGCATGAGATCCTTCAGATGTGTATCGGTGGGCCATATGTTTGGGGGAGGATTGCCAACACATATCTTGGGGGGTTTAGAGATAAAGAAAATTTCTGAAGGAATTTTTATATGTTAAAGTAGACTTACAGGATCCTGGGGATTGGGCTAAGAATGTCTTTTTCCCTTAGCAAAGTATCAACATGGAGGCAGTGGAGTCCCTAGAGCAATGTCACTCTGCTTGTTTCAAGGACTTGTCAGCGGGCTGTAGGTCGTAAGGAAATTTAATAATTTTTCTTCTGCCTTTGTTTCCCACATCATTTCACATAAATAATTGATTAAACACTGAAAATATATTTTCTTTGCATAACCTTTTTTGTTTTCCAGAATACAAAGAGGAAAATATGAAATCACATGAAGATATTATTTTTTAGATTGGGATGTGAGATTTCCTTCAGTTCAAAAACAGTCAATCCCAAGATGATCATAAGGTAATATTTAGCTGGAAGTCTTCTGAGATCTTTAGATAAATAATCTCCTGGAATTATTTTCTTTCATCAGGGTCAATAGCCCCTCATTTACATCACAGCATCACACTGAACCTACTGAAGAAGATTTCCAACTTTGAGAACAGCTAATAGGTATGCATTCATCTTAAGAAATCCGCTCACTTTTTTTAAAGATAGAAGGCAATTTACAATTCCATTATAATTGCAATCACAGGAAATAAAAGGTGAAATTTTATTTTTTTTATTTTATCCTCAATTTCTATTCCAAATGCCACTTTTCTAAAGAGAGGACTTGAATGGCTTTCAGAGAAAGGAATTTATATCAGATTCTTAGGTTGCCAAGATAGATGCAGGCATAGAAAAATGTCTATATATCAGCAGAAATTCTACACATATTAAAAGATAGGCAGAAATTAGCAATCTTATAGTAATTAATTTCTACTTTCATTAGCTGATATAATAAATAATATCCTCATCTCAATGTAATCATCTTCAACAATAGAATCTATTTTAAAGACTTTTAAGATATAGGGATAGTTTTAGCTTTTAAGTCCTCTTAGAGTCTTCTAAAATTCAGCTCTATGTTTTGCTCACACTTGCTCTCCATTAAGACAAAACCCATTTTCTTTGATAACATCACATCATTTCCACTGACATACTAATGGATCCCACTGTGTGTTACAAGTTTATGGCTATATGATTCATTTCTATGATAATCTCACTTTCATTAATATAACAGCTCCAATTGTAGTACATCAATTCCTGAGATATCCACATTCACATGCTAATGACTCTTTCAACCCTTAATGTGTTTTAAAAGAGAAGAGTCACTTTGTTCTGTAATAAAAAAATAAAAAATAAAAAACTAGAGGAGACTTCAACCAACTACATAGTGTCCTCTCCACAAAATGCTAAAAATATAGTAACCCAACACACTGCATTAATGTAGAACATCTCAAAAATATCTCAAAGAACATAACAAGAAAACTGAAACTACAGAAAATAAAAAAATAAATTTTCAGACTGATTCAATACATATTGCTACATATTCTGAGTCATAGTAATCATACTAAACAGATTTCTATGGGCCTGAGAGTTTACGGGTGGACTTCAAGGGTATGGAAAGCCCCCAATCTTACAGAAAAAAAAACATTATAAATGTGTATATTTAAGGACACAGTCCACAGCTTTCATCACATTCTAAAAGTGGCCTACATGATCAAAATATAAATACATATTAAGAGACGTCAGCCTAGGCTATCCCTATAATATGGACTATAGGAAATCAGAATGGAAGCTTAGACTCCAAGAAGTGATTCACATATGAATAGAATACGAGAGGAAACAGAAATAGTACTTTTAGGGCAGTTAGGTGGCTCAGTGGTTGAGCGTCTGCTTTCAGCTCATGTTATGATCCTGGGGTCCTGGGATTGAGTCCCACATCGGGCTCCCCGCGGGAGCCTGCTTCTTCCTCTAAGTCTCTGCCTCTCTCTGTGGCTCTCATAAATAAATAAATAAAATCTTTTTAAAAAAAGAAAAGAAATAGTACTTTTAACTCAGGACACCCATCCATGAGTACAAAAATGAATTTGGAATTATAAAAAAGAGAATTGATGCAAAGTTGTAGGTTTCACTTAGGAAAGCAAAAAGTTGGCTTAAAATTAAAATACAGCAATGGTTGTTTATACCTCTTTCATAAGAAACAGGCCTGTTTGGATCAAAGACAGATATTTTCATGGAACTAAGTTGAAGAGTTTATAATCAATGGTGAAAGAGAATGGGGGGAAAAGCCATGTAATGAAGTGGAAAAATGTTTTTATCCTAAGGGTTAGCATAAGAATTCCTTTTCTTGTGAGATCCCTCCTTGAGAAAAAATAGCCTACTTGGAGCAAACCCCACTTGGAGCACCAAAACATCAGAGGATTGAACCAAATTCATCCAAATAAGATAAATAGAAAGTTTTTGTTCAGTGACAAAATAAGAGGAAGGGAAAGGATTTAGAGCTTGAGAAGATTAGAAAACCTGGGGAGTAAGGGTAAAGGAAACCCCATGGTGGGAGGACAACTGAAAGAAATTAATAATGCTGCCCAGAGGCAGATATAAGTGTTGTAGGGATGAACTTACAAATTTTGGTGGTCCTCATTAAGAAAAAAAGAACTCCAATTTTCAATTTCATATTAGGAACAGATCTTTGGAAGAAACATGTGCAAGCAGGGGCCCGTGAAGCTTCAGCTTCACGGGTTTCATGGAAACCCATATCTGGTTGTGTCTATGATTCCATTCAAAGTTGTTCACTCTATATATTGTCTCAAAACATATTCAGTAAATCTCTTCAGCTCAAAATGCTTTGAACTGATGTTATATTTGTGGGAAATCAAAAAGGAGCTGAAAGATCGAAGAGAGGCAGGACCAAGGGATCCTGAGAACATAAGCCTGCTAGAAATTTGCAGAAATCATGAAGAAGCTGTGCGATTGGAGGGGGCACGGTGTCAAGTTAATTTTGCTCAGCTCTTGAATGTCAGTGAGGCCCTCCACTAAATCTTGCTTGCAAAAAGCTCAGACTACAGGTCATTTAGCCTACTGGGCAAAAAAGGGATATATGCTACCATACTGATCAAAATTTGCGCGAGGGTGAGGTACCATAGTAAGTGTAGACTTGAATTAGAGTACTCATTCTTCTATGTGCAGACCATCTGTTAAAATTCATGACTCGCTTGCTGACACTTTTATCTCTCTAACATAGCCCACAGGCCACTGTTGAAGCATCACAGTAGACAGGAGATGCAATGGCTCTAGTTTTCATGAAGGGCAGTATCACCTGATGCTTAAGGATGCCTGGGAATAAATACAGCCCTTATTAGCTGTGTGTTTTCAGGCAAGTTGCTTAATGATCTATGATTCCTTTTCCTCTTACCTAAAATTAGAATAGTTTTGGGATGATTAAATGAAATAATTCATTTAAGCACTTAATAGGAGTATGAAAGCTAGTAATTGATCAGTAAACATTAGCAGTTACTTTTGTCCATGCTACAACTACTTCTATGATTATTACAAGGCAATGACTCGAACATTATCACAGATGGACCCTGATCCCTGGGAATGTGATGAGATGTCCTAGCAGGAGAAGATGAGCTAACTAGGATCTTCTACCTTGTAAAGATATGTTAAATTCATCCCGTCCATAGACGGAAAGATGGGAGGCAGAAAGTATCTGGAATTCAGCCTGAAATTGAAAGTTCAGGCATAATCATTGTGATAGTTAAATGACATAGTACTTATTAATCTATTAAAGTCAATTTTGCAAAGTTTCCAGACATGTGCCCCCTTCAACCTCAACTCTTTACTTTTAAAAGCCTGGGTGAAGCTAGGGGAAAAAAAACTGGGTCATATTTTAGAGTTATATAAAGCCACTAGAATATGAGCTCTTTGATAGCAAGCATTTCACCTCCTCGTTTACCACATTTACCATATACAGATGCTCAATAAATTATTTTGAGAATGAATGAGAATTTAGAACAATTTCAGTCTAAATAGATCAAACAAATCTTCATGAAAAATAATGGAGATAAATGTAAGGTTCTGACATTTAATTTTATGGTAATAAATAACTTGAGAGAGAAAAAGAAACTGAGCTGCAGCAGCATGTGTTGAAAAAAAAAGGTTCATATTTGACAATAAACACCATTTGAGTCCATGTCACAATATAGTCATTAAAAAGCTACTCCGATCCTGCATCCTATTAATATCAGGCAGAAAGAGGAGAAAGAAAAGTGAGCTACTCTACTCACAGCTAGCTCCAGTCTTTGTAAAAACTCTCTCTGTTCTCAGGACCAATATTTTAGCAGCGAGAGAAACATATCAAGTTACCACGATAATCCAATAATAAAGGATTGGTAAAACAGGTCAGGTAAGACACAGTTTAGGGAATTATAGACCACATCCTGGAGAAGACTATAGAATGACCTGTTAGTTTTAGATAAACATTTGAAGAGTTAGACATCTGTATAACCCCAGACTTACAGAAATAGGATCAATGGATATTATAGGAAAGCAGATCTGGAATCAATAAAAGAACAAATGTTTCTATTATCAAGGTAATAGTTCAAATCATAATGGTTTTGAGAGACTGAGTTCTTATCACGGAAGTTTCCAATCTTTCATGATTCATTATATTCATTCATTCAACAAGTAATTATTTAGTGCCTCCTGCATGCTTTATATGACCTTTTCTTGTTTAATTCTCATCACTCCTCCTCTCTATCAATAAACTCTGAGCACGGCAGCCTTTCATTGGTCATCTGAAAGGTCCATCCTCATTTTTGTTTAGATTTCTTGCCTAGAATACTCTTTACTTTTCCAATTCCTATTCATCTTTTAGGTCTACGCTTAAATATTATTTCCTTAGAGACTTTCCCTGACATCAAAATCTAATAAAATCTCTGTGTCTCTCCCTCTCTCCCACCCTCCTCCTCCTCTCTCTCTCTCCCTCTTTCTCCCCCCTCCTCCCCGGTACCCTACCACCACCACCAGCTTTACTGTAGTATAACTTACAAATCACAAAATTCTCCCATTAGTGTGCCAGTCATTGGTTTTTAGTACATAAATATAGCAACCTACAAACAACACTCCAATTTAAAATATTTTCATTACCCCACAAAATGTTCCCGCAAGTCCATTTGTAGACAGTCACTATTTCCAAGAGCAGGCAACCATTGATCCACTTTCTGTCTGTATAGTTTTATCTTATCTTGAAACTTTATATATATTGAAGCATTTCATATGTATTCCTTTACTTAGAATTTTTTGAGTTTCATAAACATTACATCAATAATTTGCTCCTTTTAATTGCCATATAATAGTCCATTGTAAAAATATGCCTCATTTTGTTTATTCATTGATTGGATACAGACATATGGTTCATTTTAATTTTGGAGCTATAATGAGCAAAAAGCTACTATCAACATTCTCAGAGAATGTTACTGATATTTGTTTTCAAATTTTACTGATATTCGTTTTCATTTCTATTAAGTAAATACCTAAAAGTATAAACGGCAAACATATATTTAACACTTTTAAGATACTATAAAACTGCTTTCCAGAGTATCTCTGTTGTATTACATTCCCACAAACAAGGTGTTCAGGCTTCTAGTTTTTCCATATTCTTGACAACTTGGCATTCTCTTTCTAATTTTAACCTTTCTAGAGGGTGTGTGGGTATCTCATTGTGGCTTTAATTTATAAGCCTCTAATGACTGACAATGTTAAACATGTTTTCGTGTGCGTATTTGCTATCCATATGTTGAAATGATTGCTCGAAACTTGGGCCCATATTTTACTTGGGTTGTTTGTCTTCTTACTGAGTTGTAAGAGCTTTTCATATATTCTGGATACAAGTCCTTTATCAAGATCTATAATTCACTTATATTTTCTTGAGTTCTCTGGCTTGTCTTTTCTATTCGTTTACTAGTGTCTTTTTAGGAGCAAAACTTTAACAATATAAAGTCCAATTTATCTTTTTTTTTCTTTACGAATCATGCTTTTGATGACATTAAATCAAAAACCTCTTTGTATAACTCAAGATTATAAAGACTTTGTCTTGTGCTTTATTCTCTTAGGGATTACATTTAAGGATCTATTATGAGCTAATTTTGTTATGGATAAGGTAAAAAACTAAATTCCCTTTTTACCTTTGTTTCTTTTTTTTTATTTCTCTGCATATGATTTCCAATTGTTTCAGCACCAATTGTTGAAAAGACTATCATTTCCCTATAGAGTTACCTTGCACCTTTGCCAAAATTAATTAATAATAATAATGATGAATATGCCAAAACCATGGGTACCTATATGTTTGTTATTGTAAATAACAATTACTTATAAATGCAACTCATTTACAAGCGGAAGCACCAAAATACATATGCAGTACATTTGTTCACTAAACAAATAATTTGTGTGTATTTACAATGAAGATAATCCTGACAATACAAAGGCAAATTAGACATAGAATCTGCTACCGAAAAGTTTACTGTCTAGATTAGGAAGTGACAAGGGTTGCAGGAGGGTAAACATAAAGTGGATATTTAGGCAGGAAGAAGTCACCTCTGAGGATATCTACATATATTTCACAGAGACAGTGGACATAGAAGCAGAACTTGACAGATAATGAAAGCTGTTTCCATAGAAATAAGTGAAAGGGAATCTGAATATGAGGATAGAGCCTGGACACAGGCAAAGAGACAAGAAAGGAAAGAAAGAAGGGTAATTGAGCAATAATAGGTAGGAAGTACCTAAAAGAGACAAGAATGTCAATATAGAAAAACAATTTGAAAAGGTTAGTGCCAGACTAAAGAATTTGATTTTATTTTCTAAGCAGTAGGAGTTACTTAAGGTTTATGAGCAGAAGAATGTCATGATTGATACTCATAACTATGCCAGTACCAGTAAAATGAAACTGTTAAAAAACATTTACCATAATTTCTAAAATTATTTAATTTCACTTAAGAGATGCTATAATTCAGTTCCTGCTCTAAAAGTTTCTGTGCTTATTCTTATCCTGATAGCAATTAAATTAGAATACATAAATTCTTTAATTTGGGCATTCTTTTTTCTTGAAGCTCAGGCATCTGTTCATTTAATATATATTTTTAAGTACCTTCTATGTGCTGGATTATAGATTTATATTGGTTTAAGAGAGGGGAAGAAAGCATGTTCTCAGTCTTAATGAACAAATTTACACACACAAATATACAGAATACATTCACTTTCATATTACACATGTAAATTTACATACATTAGCTAAAATATAATGAGGAATAACATCTTATATTTAAATATACCTTAACACTTTGGAAATTCATTGCACATGTACATTGATTTATCTAATCTTCATGAAAGCCATTTTAGAAGAGTATTTACAAGACTCACTTTACATATGAGAATATTAAAAAAACAGGATTAACTCGTTCAAGATCATAGGGCTGGAACATTAGAAAGTCAATACGCTAACCCAGTTCTCCTGATATTAAACCAATAATCTTGCCATAGTGTTTAAGTTATAGATTTCTTTCTATAAATACATGGAGAAATTTCAGTGTCTGGGCTAATCCATGGTACAATGCATAACAATGAAAAAATTTTCTATTCATTTTGATACATTTCTTAGCTATTTTATTCTCCCAACCTAGACACCCCAGCCCAATCCTCCCTCTTTCTCCTCTGTACATACTATGGATGGATGCTTCATAAATGCCACTCTGGTCTAATTCTGACTACTTAGATCGCCATCACATATACAGTACCTCATACTCTGAGCAAGAAGGCAAAGATTTGCTCTCTTAACAGAGCAATTGTTTGCCAGAAAGTTTGGAAAGTTCACCCCACAGCCTCTCAGGGCAGAAAGATATGAAAGAATAAAATGAAAGCTGAGAAAATCTGGAGAAATCTGTAAATAGGTCAAAGATTTTTAATTGCTTCCAAACTGGTGAATTTGGCTCAGAAGTATAACCTTAATTCAGGAAGACCAGTCTCAAAGGAGATTCAATCTAGCATTGCATAAAGGCCAAAATATTGAAGTTTAATGCTTTCTTAAAATAAATTATCATTTTTTAAAGCCACAATTTTGCTGTTTCCATGACACTCTGATTCAGTCAGTCTTAGAGAATTAGGTTTGTTTGTTTTTTATATAATCCATTTATATTTTATTAGGAATTTATTTGGGAGACTTCTAGTAATACCAATGGTATTATAAGAGAAATTTGTTTTGATATACAGTCAACCATTTCACAAAGAATGTGTTAAGAATTTGCCAAGATTATAAAAATCTATATGCAAGATGTCATGTACTACATTTCTTCATTTTTGACTCATTTTATTTTGGGGTTTCTTAGGAAAAAAATTAAGATACTATTAAGGGACAATAGTCATAGAATATCTGACACATTAAAAGGCTGAATTACAAATTCCGGAAGAAAATTATTTAAACAAAACATTTTTGCATTTAACACCTGTATCTAATAATTGTGTTTCTTTTTATAATCAAACATATAATTATCAAAATAAGGATTATAGCCTCAAAGTAGAAACTTGTTTAATCTCTGGGAGATTAGCATAGCATCATCTCTAGATGAAATAATCATGTCAACTTTTTAACTTTTTATTTTAAAATAATTCTATTTTCATAAGTAGTTGCAAACAACAAAATATATTCACAGAGATCCTATACAGCCTTTTTATCCAGCTGTCTTTAGTTTTAGTATCTTGCATAACTATAGTAAATTATCATAACTAGAAAAGTGACCTTAAATCCAACAGTCTTTTCAAATTTCCTTAGTTTTGCCTGCATGTGTTGTGTATGTGTGCATGTTTCCATACCGTATTATCACATGTGTGGACTCGTGGAGCAATCACCACAATCAAGGTGCAGAACAGTTTCATTACTGCAAGGTTTACTTGTGGTACTCCATTAAAACCACACCCACTTCTCCATTTCTATACCCCTATGACCACAATCTGTTTTCCATCTCTGTAATTTTCTTATTTTAAGAACATTATATAAGTGAAATCATACAGTATCTAACCTTCTATAATTTTACTCCGCTAATTCTCTAATGATTCATTCAGGTGGTTACATTCATTAATGAATTCATGATTCATTACTGGTGGTTACCAGTAATTTACTCTTTTTAACTGCCAAGTAGTACTCCATAGTGTGGATGCACCACACTTTAACCATCCCCCATAGATAGATATTTGACCATTATAAATAAAACTGTTAAAACATACATGTATGTACAGGCTTTTGTTTGAACACAGAGTTTCATTTCTTTGTAAGAAATGTTCAAGAGTGCAATTGTTGGGTCATATGGAAATTACATGTTTATTTTTATGAGAAAATGCTAAAATATTTTCCAGAGTGGGTGCACCGTATTACATTTCCACCACTAAACTGTGAGTGATCCAGTTTTTCTACAACCTCATCAGCATTTGGGACTGTCACTGTTTTGTACTTCAACCATTCTGATAGAGGCATAATGGTATCTCATTGTAGTTTTAATTTTCATTCTTCTAATGTTTAATGATGTCAACATTTTTTCATGTAGTCATTTGCCATCTGTAAATCTTCTCCAGTGAAATTTCTGTTGCCTATTTTCTGATTCAATTGTGTATATTTTATCGTTGAGTTTTCAGAGTTCTTTATGTATTTTAGCTACAAGTTGTTTGTCAGATATGTGGTTAACAAATATTTTCTCAAGCACATAAATTTTATAAAAGTGAAATTAGGAGACATGATACATGATTAAATTTTTTCCTCCATGAAATATCAAATCAAATCATTATTTTTGAGTTTGAAGAGAAATACAGAAAATCATTGGGAATCCCATAGAGTGGATCCCTAGGTGCTCAGTGGTTTAGCACCTGCCTTTGGCCCAGGGCATGATCCTGGAGACCTGGGATCAAGTCCCACATCGGGCTCCCTGCATGGAGTCTGCTTCTCCCTCTGCCTATCTCTGGCTCTCTCTCTCTCTCTCTGTGTGTGTCTCATGAATAAATAAATAAAATCTTTAAAAAAAAAAAAAGAATCCCATAGAATCTCAGGGTTAGAATTAATGACAAAAGCATTTTAAGGGTGGGAAATTTCCTGCCACATTTCATTCCCAAGTTTAATTTCCCTGTGGCCCAGTGACTAAAAGCATCAAGCACCTATGAAAACGTTTTTCTCCATCCCATTTCTGTTTAATATAACCTCAGGAGATGGCTCTTTCTCCCATTATATTGCTTCTGGGTTCATAGAATACCCTAAGTCTAAAGAGAGTTCCAAAATTTTTCCCGTCACACAATGTTAATATTACTGGTTCTGATGTATTCTGACTTTATTTGCTATAGTCACTAAAAATAACCCAACCTGAAATTTTCCATCAGCTAAAATTTTAAGATGGAATACAGGCTGATTTGTAAATCAAATATTAGTTCTATCTTAAAATCCTGTAGTACTTAAAACATAATTCAAAATTAATCTTTCTTCAGATGTTATTGTGAAACAATGCTGACTGAAAAGAACTGAAAAGCAAATAGGAAATGTCTGTGTCCAACTGAAAGAGAGCTTTCTTTTTATTTTTTGATAGAGAATTCATGCATGAGGAGATTATTGAACATACTACTTAATGCCTTTCTGTCGTCGTTTTTGATGTTCATAACCATACCCCCTTTACATAAATGATAAGTTAAAGGAAAATTACATATGACATTAAAAAAGGCAGTTTATATATGACAAAGTTAATATTTCGCTTATATAACACTATTCAGGTGAGAAATGACATGACATAAACTTGTTTAAGATTTATATGCTTACATTTTATTTCTATGAGTAATGCTATTAGGCAGATTCAGTACATAAATGCCAGTGAACGATTTTAGAGTGTGTGTATGTATATATAAAAGTTATTAGGGTGGAAACAGCAGTATGTTTGTAAATAATTGGCACAGAATGTCTGAACACTGAGGAGCATTAACATAAATGTGAGTCAAAAGAAAGTAGCAGAAGTCCAAGGCAACTTCAGAGTACAATAGAAAACCATTTTTTTAAGTATTTGAAAATTGAATGGTTCTTGGAGCTGGCAACAGGCATCTGTGCTACCTGGTGGCTAAAAAGCAGAGACTTCCTAAAACCAAGAAAAAATAATGGTAGTGTGCCATCTAGAGGCAATAAGGACATTGTTAATAGTTTCATATATTTGAACAGAGAGCTATTCCCCAGACTCCAGACCCACAGGCACGAAAAAATCTTCCTTGCAATTCCAACTTTTGCAATTTACAAAAGGGGATATTTTTTCTCCTAAGAGGGATAAAAAAGCCAATCTTTGGTTAGCTTTCAGGAAGTAAACCATATTCTAATATATGGCAAGCACAGAAAGGCTGTTGTGGCAGGCTAAAAGCCAAATTTTATGGTGTGTTTTTGTTTTTGTTTTTGTTTTTTTTGTATCAAGCAAAATTCAGTAAAAATAAAAACATGCAGAATCAGACATTTTTTGTGGAATTGAGTTTTAGATGCTGTTGATTTTGTTAAAGTTGAACAAAAGTGGGAAAAAAGTGCAGCCTGGGGAAGAGCCACTATGATGGTCAAGCATTATTTCATACTTTCATTTAAAATGGCAAAGAGAATTTTTTTCTCTAAGACATTTCTGAATAAGCACTCTCCAAATGCTTTTAAGATATAATTTTAGGGACGGGTGGCTCAGTGGCTGAGCGTCTGCCTTTGGCTCAGGGCGTGATCCTGGGGTCCTGGGATCCAGTCCCACATCAGGCTCCCTGCAGGGAGCCTGTTTCTCCCTCTACCTATGTGTCTGCCTCTCTGTGTCTTTCATGAATAAATAGATTTTTAAAAACTATATAATTTTATAAGATAGAATGCTTCTAAAATATTTTTTAGTTTTAGATTTTAGAAAAAAAAAACATAAGGAACACTCATTTTTTACTATATTTGCTTCTGGATTTTGTTTGAAAGTGTTTCAATTATTCAAATCAAATAAAGGAAATAGCCTGACATGGAAACCTGGGATAAAATTTAATTTGGGGTGTGATAGTTTAACAAATATGCAAAGTTTATGTATTTCCTCATCTACTACCTCTCACCACTAATAACATTCTGTACCCTAGAACAGAATACACAAGATGTGTTTGTGTTTCACGCAAATGTGACAATTATACAGTGACAAAACACATCTAGTGTGTCACCATTCACAAAGAAATTCTAAGGGTAGTGTTTTTTGCTAAAAATTGTCACTCTGGGCAATAAGTTTAAATATATAACACAAAAGCTATAAAACTTTTAGAAAAAAACAAAAAACTAGAAGGAAATCTTTAGAACCTAGGGCTAAGCAAACAGGTCTTCTATTTGGCACAAAAGCACAGTCCATGAAAGGAAACACTGATGAATTGGACATCAAAATTAAAAGCTTTTGTTCTGTGGTTGAGAATACAAAAGATAAGCTACACACCAAGAAATATATTTGCAAATATCTATGGTTAGTTGTAAGGAGTTCTCAAAACTCAACAACTAAAGAATCCAATTAATCTAATTAGAAAATGAATAGTAGACATTTTCCCGAAAAGGATTTACTGATAGCAAGCAAACACATGAAAAATATTGAACATTACTAGAGTTTGGGGAAATTAAAATTAAAACCAACTGGGTAACACCCATCAGAAGGCCAAAATAAAAAGCAATGACAATATATGTTTGTAAAGATGTGGACAAACTGTCTCCCACACTTTTCTGGTGGGAAGGTCAAATGGTACAGCCATGCTGGATAATATTTTGGCAGTTTCTTACAGAAATAAATATGCAATTATAAAACCCAGCAATTGCAATCTTGGGCATTTATTGCAGAAGAATGAAAATTTATTCTCATACAAAAAATTTATTCTCATAGCAGTTTTATTTGTGATAGCTGAAACTGGAAACTACCCAAATATCTATCAATGGGTGAATAATTAAATGTACCATGGTACAGTCATACCATGGAATACTACTCAGCAATAAAAGGGCATCAACTATTGATACACACAACTGGGGTAGATCTCAAGGGAATTATCTGAGTGAAAAAACACAGAGAAAAAACACCATACAATTCCATTTATACAACAGTCTTGGAATGACAAAGTTATAGAGAAAATATAACTGGTTACCATGAATTAAGGAGTGGGATGGAGGAATAGAGGTGGGTGAGGAGGAAGACAGTTACGGCTGTCAAAGGACAACACAAAAAATTGTTACAGAGGGATACCTGGGTGGCTCAGTGGTTGACCATCTACCTTCAGCTCAGGTTGTGATCCCGGGGTTCTGGGATCAAGTCCCACATCGGGTTCCCCACAGTGAGCCTGCCTATGTCTCTGCCTCTCTTTCTGTGTCTCTCATGAATAAATAAATTAAATCTTTTTTAAAAAAAAAGAAAGAAATTGTTTAGAGATGAAACTGTTCTCTGTTTTAACGATGGTACTAGTTACATGAATTTACATGTGCTAAAATTGTATAGAACCAAGACATACACAGGCACATGTGCAAATGACTACATGTAAAACTGATGATATCTAAATCAGTTCTGAGGATTGCACCAATGTCCATTTTCTTGGTGTGCTTCTATAGTTATGCAACACTGTTATCATTGGAGAAAACTGGATGAGGTATATACATGAGATCTCTCTCATGTTATTATTTCTTATATTTGAATCTACAGTTATCTCAAAATAAAAGTTTAATTATAGAAATGGAATCAATTGAATCAATAATTAATTCAATAAATAATTCAATCATTTAATAAATAACAAAATATATAAAATATGAAGTTAACTCTTTTTTTCAGATTTTATTTAAGTCCTAGTCAATTAACATACAGTGCAATACTGGTAAAATTCAGAGGCTCATCACTTACATATAACACCCAGTGCTCATCATAACACAGGCCCTCTTTAATGCCTATCACTCATCTCACCCATCCTCCCCCACTCATCTTCTTCCATCAACCCTCAATTTCTCTGTCCTTAGAAGGCTCTTACAGTTTGCTTCCCTCCCTCTTTGCCCCCCACCCACCCATATGTTCATCTGTTTTGTTTCCTAAATCCCACAAAGGAGTGAAATCATATGGTATTTGTCTTGCTCTGACTGACTTATTTCAGATATGAAGCTAACTCCTAATTTTCTTATGAAATGTGAAGGAATTGAGTGGGAAAAAATGCAACAAGACTATATGCAACCTACAGTTAAGTATATATGTATATTCTAATAGACTAATTTCCTCTACTTTTCTCTATTCCTTGAAGAATTACTAAAATGGTACAAAATACTAATAACCCACATAGAGAGGAAGCAACCTTTTATGCAGCAAAGCCTTAACTAGCAAGCCCAAACAGAGGTAGCTAAATATACTTAGAAAGGTCTATTTGCAATGTCAGCCTTTGGCTGGGATCTGGGAACTTGGATTTCGAGCGTTCCCACCATTCTGTAACAGCCCAGGATGTATTCGGTGTCTGAAGTTGGCAGTCTAGAATTTGGGTACATGCCAGGCAGAGGATGCCTATATGGCCAACCCTTGCCCTCCCTAAAAATCCTGGGCACTACGCCTATAAGGGGCTTCCTTGGAAGACAACACTTCACATGTGTTGTCACCACTTATTGCTCAGAATTAAGCATATTCTGTGTGACTCTACTGAGAGTGAACCTTGGAAGCTTGTGTCTGGTTTCCTCTGGACTCTGTCTCACCACTTTTCCTCTGCTGATTCTACTTTGTAGCCTCTTGCTGTAATAAATCTTACCATGAGTATAACTATATGCTGAGTCCTCTGAGTCCTTCTACTGAATCACTGAACCTATGGTGGTCTTGGGGAACTCTGACCATTGGATAATTCCTAAAAATCTGGATAATCTGTCTAATTAAAGTTAAGAGCTAGATAAGTCTGTTAATAAGCCAGACGGGGTGCCTGGGTGGTTCAGGCAGTTAAGCATCTGCTTTCTACTCAGGTTGTAATCCCAAGATCCTGGGATCCAGCACCGTGTGCGGGTCCCTTCTCAGCAGAAAGTCTGCTTCCCCCTCTCCCCCTCTGACTACTGCTCCCCTTGCTTGTGCTCTCCTGCTCTCTGTCAAATAAATCAATTAAAGCTTAAAAAAAAAAAACACTACAACGAATCTTAAGTTCAATAAGGGCACATTAAAAAAAAACAGATTTTCTTACGCTTAAAATATTTCCATGAAGAAGAAAAATCTGTTGGAAAATATACCAACATTCATGAGCTTTTTTTTCTTTTAAGTGGCCATATTACAGATAAACAGTCTGGGGAGAATGCCACAACAGGACAAATCCATATAAAGAGAGGGGATACACTCTGCCCTTCGATCCACAGTTCTCAGTCCAATAGGGCACTCTTCCAGTTTCCAATTTACTAATCTGAAATGACCCCCCTGGGAAAATTCACATCAACATTAAAAATCTGTTTGTGTAAATCTTACCAAGTCTGGCTAGGGATTAAATGAAAGCTTCTGTATGAATCTCAAAATAGCTGTGCCAACTTTTAACTTCACACACAGGGATGCTACTTTATTACTTAAGCACTTGGATAAACACAGTCTCTCATACATATCAAACATTTCTTTCAAGCACCTTTCTTTGACCATCTCTCTTCTTATCTCCAGGTAGCATGAACTTCACAGTTGGAAACATTTTTTTTGAAAAAGGAAGAGCAAAATACATTTCAAAATATATAGAAATGCAGAAACAAATGAATTTTTTTCTTCATGGTTGGTCAATTCAGGTAAGCATGGGGTAAAAAGGAGAAAATACTTAAGTCCTGGTGATCTGATATACAAGAGTAATGTAAAGAAAAAACTGACCCATACATTTACCTCATGCCTATCCCAAATTTTCAGGAAAACGACAAATACGTTCGAGAAATCTACATGGCAACAGAGGGAAAGAAAGAAGCTTATAGAGATGCTTTCTGATGATTTTGGAAATTACTTGGGTGAGTTGTACCCAAAACCCATGCACATACTTCCCTCTATGCCTGGTGTCCCATGGTGAGAAAGCTCATAGGCTAAATTCTCCAGTCCAGCTTCCATAGCAATGAAACAAGCATTTTGTTCTCTATTTAAATTTTATATATTTCTCCACTAATTCAAAACCCACAGAAAGAATCAATGTGGTTAGCTATCACATGGAGACTCTCCTTCTTTGTTTTACACAGTGCCTGGCAGTGTTACATAAATGGGGAGAAGTTCCATAAATGGGAAATGATAGACAGAAAGAACTTTAATTCTTTTGTCAACACTTGAAAATGGTTACCATTTAAATTTTATGTGGTCCACTTCTCAGTATACATAGGTAACCAGGCTGTGGCTTATAAAAGAAGTTATTTTAAACACATTAATCATGTAAAAAAAAATAACATTTTAAAATGAAGCGGTTTTCTTAATCCCAAAGTATCATTAATATTAATGGTACAATTACCATCGTATTTTCCATATAATTCTAATGAAGAGTTTTACATACGATAACATTTCAAATAGCCACAAACTCTTAGCAAAGGAAAATGTATTCCTTCCTTTCTCTCTTCCTTTTTTTATTTCTTTTTTGTCTTCTCTAGTAAGTCATCCAACAAATATTTTAGCATCCTCTATATGGCAGGCCCTGTTCAAGGCACTGGAAAATATCATGAAAAAAGACATAATATCTCTGCTCCAGGGGAGCTTACATTCCTGAGGAAGGTGTTACAAAAAAAGAAGGATGTAAAGAAAAAGAAAATTGTGAAAAGTGTTTGGAGTTCAGGATCAGTTATAGCGGCTCTGTGATTATCAAGCATGTTTACCAAGTATGGTCATACAGGTTCTGCATTGCGCAATTCTAAAGAGCATAGATATTACAGATTTTTATTAACAATTTTATGCAAATGGAAGTAAACTGCTTAAAGGAGGAACGCCTGTTATCTATTTCACACAAACTCACCATTTAGGATAGTGAAGACACATCAACACCCTCATTTTATAGCTTTCGCTTTGTGATACTTAATCCAGCTTTACAGTTCAGCCTACAGGAGAGAACAGGACATACTTCCTTCCTTTCAGGGTACTTTCTACAAGTTCCACATTCTACTTGTGCTCATATATCATTGTCAGAACCTAGAGACATAACCACATCTAGCCGCAAAAGGGAATAGAAATGTGCTTTGTTCTGGGTTGTTATGTGTTTAACTAAAAATAAGGAGGTTTTCTGGTCCTTGTCAAACTGGAATAGCTACTACTGTCTCTCCAAAACCAAGCCATGAAGAAATTGTATATATTCATATCCTTACAAAGGATAAAGAGTCAAGTTTTTAAAATTGCATTCGATACTGTGCACCAGGGAGTTCTTTACTTCTCTGTGTTGTCTATAGGATCTTGCATGGTAATATGCAAAATATATGCACTTAAAAAATATTTGATGAAAGAATGACTAAATTCATTTCCCAGTGTACTGTGCTAGAAAAGAAAGAGAAAATTATCCTGCCTGATAATTCTCTATACACTTGAAGACTGACATCATGTCACTTCTCAAGTTTATCTTCTGAACCAACTAATCGGCATTCTCTTATCTTTCCTTATTGATTCAGGTGCAGAAATCCTAATTACCTTCTAAGCATCACTACAGACTCTTTCCTCCTTGACTAAATAAACAAATTTGATAAACCCAAAGGGCAATTTTACTCCATATCATAGATTACCAGCTTCCACCAAATATCTCCAACAGACTGATATTCTGTAGGCATTTTTCAGCAATATGTTTCAGCAAAAACATACCTACTCTATGGATGGAGGTTGTTTTATCACAGTTTTAAGGGGCATATATGTTCAATGAAGGTTTTTGCTGAATTCTTCCTAGAATTTGTTTACTTTCATTTTTTTGTGTCTTAAAACATGGTGTCCTTTACTGACCAGTGGTTTCCATGCTTTGTTGGAACTCCTATAACAAGCTAGTAGGCAAGTGTCAACCCCCCCACCCCCCCACCCAAGAAACCTACAGCTTACACATTTCTATTTCCATTTATTCTTTTACTGCGCTCGACTGTGGAATTGTGTCTTTCTGATAACTCTTCTCTTTGCACTTGGCTAATAGCAAATTTAGCAAAACCTAACTCTGTGAAGGATATTAAGTGATCTGGAAAGCTACTTAGCCCCTTGAGTTTGCTGCAATACTCAACCATGAGAGGTACATTTTCTTGGGGGCAGGGGGGACTATCCTGTAGGGTAACAGAATAAAGCCCAGGATTCCTTAACCTTTTTTTTTTTTTTTTTTGGTTAAGCAAATTTGAAAAAGAATTTTGGTGATAAAACACACCTTTTAATTTGAAAAGCCCTTTTAGCCTACATTCTTGCCCATTCATCCATTCATTCATTCATTCATTTTAGAAATCTCAGTGGTACACCAAGCATTTCCCTAGACCCTGGGGATTCTGTGATAAACAGGAGGCCCTTGCCATCATGGATGTTAAGTCAAATTTCCAATCATTCTTAGCCTACTTGCTCTTTGTAATATGAAATACTACTTTAGTTTCAGATAGATTGTATGCTTTGGTCTGTAAATTTTGTTGGTTAAGCATGATTTCCTGCAAAATACGAATCTGTACCATATCAAAGATGTTTTTTTTTTTTTCCTTCCCTCTGGGTCACTCATGGTCTTAGCTAATGTAATGCATGTAAAGCCAAAAATATGAAACTTCCAACTGAAGTATAAGCAAGATCTTAATTTATCACTTACTTTTCCTACACTTAGATGAAATGACACTGAAATAGAAAGAATTCAAAAGCCATCACACACACGTGCACACACACACACACACACACACACACATTTCACACATCTAACACAGTCTCACATCTTTAGAGCTTCCCATTTTGCTAAACACATATTAAAGGGCATAGTTTGAACGTAAATACATAGTTCAAATTAATTGCTTATGTCTCATGGAAACATTACATCATATTATAACACAATAGCTAGCAAACTGATTAAGGGAATTCTGTGAAATCTCAGGAGTATGCATGTTGAAACATAGACAAGAAAAGTAATGTTGAATAAGGAGAGTTTTAGTTCATTAAGCAAAATTATCCAAAAACCAATAAAAATAGAGCTAAGGATAAGTATTAAACTATAAATACTTAAAAGGTCACTTACAACATTTCTACCCCTGTCCTCTACATTGAAAAGAAAACATACCTACTGTAATAAAATGTCATTTACAAAGTTGCCTTTCGAATTGTGGCTACCTGGTTTTCTCATTAACTATAAGAAACACTTGTTCACAGATTTAAACTGAATTTCTTTTAAAATTTCACTACCAACAAGTTTACATAAACACTTGACTTCACAAAATAAAATCAAATTGCAAAGTGTCATACTGTTCATTTCCAGAGCAGTCAAATAATATCAATTTAAGGTTATAGTTTTTAAATCTGCTTTCATTGCTTCCTACTCACTATTACATCAACAATTTATTCTAAATAGTTGCTTTCAAGCAATGGGTTTTCTTCTCATTTAGTCTTCATGAAAACAATTCAATATACTAAGACACTGGAAATTCAAAGATTTATGAAAAAAAAAAATACACTGTAACAAAGATGTGTGTTTATATAGTCAATCTAAAGCCAGACTGTCTGGATTGAATCCCACCTCCTCTATTTAAATGAAAGTTTCATGGCCTCACCATGCTTCTGTTACCTCATCTGCAAATAAAGGAATAATAGAAGTATGTGCTTCATAGCGATACTATAAGGATTGAATTAGAAAATATTTTTAAAGCACTTAAAATAGTGCCTCACATAAGGTCACCTGGATGGTTCAATCAGTTACTTGCCAGACTCTTGATTTCAGCTCAGGTCATGATCTCGGGGTCAAGACATGGGCCTCCATGGAGTCTGCTTGAGATTCTCTCTCCCTCTGCCCCTCCCCCTGCTTATACTCTCTCTCTCTTAAAACAAAATAAGAAAAAAAAATAGTGCCTTGCATAAAACTAAGGGATTATATGTTAACCAAATAAATAGCTAAATTAATAACTAAATTTAAACCGTGTAGCATTCCCTTCATTTCCCCTACCTCCACTTTAAGTACACACAGAGAAGTGTTTTATAAAAAACAAAAACAAAAACAAACAGCAACAGAAACCCAAGTAGTTCACCAACAATCTATATCAGTTAATATCAGTTAAATAGTAAGCAATGTTTCTCAAAGTATGCACCACAGATTAATGGTGCATCAACAAAACTCTACAAGTAAGTGGTACACGCACTATTTGTTGGCTCTATGAAAAAGTGCTAATGAAATTTTTTTGGTTACTGATATTTTATTGACAAATTTTACTGACATTCATTTAACAGATTGAAAATGGAAGGATCATTATATATCCTATGTCCTTACACTCTGTTTTAGTTGTATGTCTTTTACTGTGGTCAGTTTATTTTTCTCAGCCAAGACTGAGTCTCAATAATTGTATTTGATTTGATTAATACACTGTCATATTACTTGCATCCCATTAAATGTGTTTTCAAATGGGCATTTTCTATTATTATTGGATGGTAATATATATTTAATATATATTTTGCCTGCAAAAAATAGGTCAGTGCCTCTTTGAAAAAAAGCACTTCTTTGGAGTATAGAAAGAGCTATGAAAATAACTACATAAATACTATAATATAGAATAATGACATAGATATAAATAGTAAACAACATTCCAGTGAAAATATACAAAAGGAATCTCACTGGATAAGGGCAAATGACTCCATGTGATGACATCTCACCAGTAATGGGAAAAAGATGAGTCTTTCCAACCAAGACTAGTGCAGAGCAATACTTTCCCTTACAAATGGTTATTTGGTTGCTCATGACAGAAGAGTGGCTCTAATTTTAAAGGCAACATTCAAAGCTGAACATCTGAGACAAGAACACACAGAGATCACACAATTGCTAAGAGACTAGAAAAGCAGCTACAAAGTTAATGACAAAAATTAAAGTCAGAAGGAAAACAAAGCAAGTTATTGGCAAAATTCTTCCTAGAGTGACAGTCCTGAATGGCAAGATGACATGACGACAAGAGTGCATAATTTGAAAAACCAAGTACTATTCTCTATGCCTATCAGAAGAAATTCCACTTTAGAGTTACATAAAGCCACCAATGGGCAGAGTTTGAATCATCTCTTCACGTGTACATTAGGAATTTACAAGAAAAATTGCTAGCTTTTTTTTCTGTTGCTGAAAACTCATGATACACTAGAAAAGATATATTTTGCTTTTGTTAATGATTTTTTTGCGCACCAAAATGTAGCCTAGAAAAAGAAAAAATATATTGTGACTGGTACTAACAGAGTAGAAGCTATGAAGGCAGCAATAAAGAGTGTAGCTACTCAAATTAAAATTTTTTTCCTTAATTCCAATTACCACACTCCATTAATCATAGAGAACAGTTGGCATTGCCTCCTAATCTTGATTCAACATTGAAGGAAATTGTGAAAAATGTGAATGTAATTATATTGTGCCCCTGAGCATAAGTATTTTGAGGCTGCCCAATAAAAAAACAAAAAACTAGGCAGTGATATGAGATCCTGCTTTTCCTGCTATAGTATTCTGTCCATTAAAAGAAAAGGTGTGTATACAGGTTAGAGAAAGAGGAATAAAAAACAGTTCTTCACCACCCTGCTAATGCCAGGATACATAAAACAGTGATGAATTCCCTTGAATAGCTTAAAAGTTGTCACTCCAGAGTAGGAAAAAACTCATAATTTTGAGGCTAGAATATGCTGAAAACACTGCACCATAAAGAAAAATCATTACTTATTCATTAGAGAAAGTAACCAATGGCATGTTACTAGGCATATTTTTAAAATAACTTCAAAATGCTTCACAGAACATGAGGAAATGCTTTCCACAGCATTAAATCCATTAAAGTATGAGTTATGAAGTGCTTTTTTTTAAGATTTTATTTATTTATTAAAAGAGACACAGAAAGAGGCAGAGACTTAGGCAGAGGGAGGAGAAGCAGGCTCCTTTCAAGGAGCCCGATGTGGGACTCGATCCCAGGACTCCAGGATCATGCCCTGAGCTGAAGGCAGATGCTCAACCACTGAGCCTCCGAGGCATCCCATGAAGTGCTTTATTATTGCCTTCTAGGTTAAAAAACATTCAGAGTTTCAGGTGTGATGAGATACTCTCATTGTCTTGTCATTTAGCATAGAACTGAAAGTGTCCATCCAGGGTATCTAAGAAATCTGATTCAGTCAATTTCTACCACAAATAGGTTTTTCAAATTTTGTAGCAATAATTACATGTGGTATTGATTTATTGACCACAGTACTTCACTTCTCTCTGCATCCAATCCCCTGTCATGGCCTCCTTATTGAGGGAGAAGAATGGATACTATAGTCTTTGCCCTTCATTTTGGCTTGGCCATGGCTCTTATTTGGGTCAATGAGATATCAGCAAACATGAAACAAGTGGGAGTATGATATGCACCTATTCAAGTTGGGCATTCTTTTCTGCATCCCTGCCACTGTCTCAAGGAGAACACACCACATTATCATGCTAGTCCAAGGAGGATGAGGGACACATGAAGCAGAGTCAACTTGGCTGAGCCAGGAAGAAAATCACCTGAAGCAGATCCAGATGGGTGAGCAAAAGGAAGACTCACTTTGGTATCCACTGAAATTTCTGATTGCTAGGCACCATTGTTGTAGAAATAGTTCAGTAATAAAAATGTACAAATGGAACATCTTTCAACCCAGGCTCTGCCTCATCAAGTAAAAGTGAATATTTTGGTTGAAAGATTAAAACAAGTATAATTCTTCTGATTAAAAAACTAATTATTATCAAGAGTATTTTTAATTTGGCCTTATTTTACTGTTTCTTAATTGTGATAAAATTTTTCAGGTTACCTTGAGTTTCACATATGTGCCCAAAGTCTATTAAGTAGTATGTAATTGCTCAAAGAATGAAAAACACTAAGATAAAAAGTTATGTCAAATATTAACTTTAAAAAGGGTACGAGTCAAGTACCTTGAACTGCTAAGTTAGCATATTTTTTTTTCCATACACACACACACACACACACACACACAATTACCTTAAATTGTTAGGAGAAATAAAATCTCAACTTTTGCCCTATGCATATATTTTCCTTGTTAAACATAGTATGTTAATTTTATTTGTATGTAAATACCTATTTTTACATAAAACATATCCTGAACAGTTCAGAGTTACTCCTTGGAAATCATACAAGTAATCAGATTCCATTCCTGTAACAGCCACTAGGGCAATGCTTTTTCTTGTTTTTCCAGTATCTGCTCTCTAGAGCTAAGTATATAATTGAATTTATTCTCTCCACTACATGAGCCAAATTGGCTTTGATGGTTCAGATATTTTATTGAAGGCACTTGATGTGACCATATGGGATATCAAAAAATAACTAGAGTAACAGTAGATATTTCCAACACTTTATATTTTCACATTATTCCTGAAATATTTAGAATCATGGCTCATTTTCTGGAGGCTTAATTGTTTTATAAAGATTTATGTAAAATCCAAAATAAAATTATTCTTCAGATTTTTGGGGGTTTTAAATATATATTTATTATGACTTCTTCTTAGTGGGGAAAGGGGATAGGAATAAGATCTAGGTGCCTGAAATCTTCAAAATCTTTATTGTATAAAAATCTCAAAATATATTTTATAGCTAAGATAAAAGTTAACATTTTAAATAGTATAAAGACTAACACGTGTTCTAGAAAAAAAACAGCACTCTAAGTCTGACATAGCCTTCATTAAAAGTTGGTAACTCATCCTCAGAATTCATCCTGCTATAACCATGACCCTGATTTAAATCTAAAGATTCATTTGCTATTGTTGTTAGAGACTATGGTGATAGTGATGTTTTTAATTCATATGAGAGGGCAGAAAGTTTTGCAATCATAACACATATTATCCAGTTCAGAAGACATTTAAAATCAATTCATGATTCTTTGGTCATCTAATATGTGTAATACAAGAAATTTTTTTTACACATATGCCATATATATTCATATATATACATATACATGTATGTATGTATTTGGTAAAAAACTGGTAGGTCAGTAGGTATATTTATCAAGAGATTATTTTTTTAATCCTATGCACAAGGCACTTTCCCAATCACTTTACAGTCCCCAAAATTTATGAGTTTATTTATTATCCCCAGTATTATACAGACAAGGAAACTGATACCCTGACAGGCAAATTCACCCAAACTCATATATCTCATGGATAAATATTCAGACAGTCTGACTTAAGAAACTATGCTCTTAAAAAAGAAAGAAAGAAAAAAAGAAACTATGCTCTCCTGTGCTATACTACACTGTCTAAAGAATAAGAACACAAATATTGATAATAACTATGTGATGTGTTAGGCACAGTTCTGAGTAAAGTAACATGCTTTAATCTTCAGAGTGGGTGCAATTATTATCCTGTTTTATAGATGAGAAAGCCAAGGTAGAGAGAGCTTAAATAACCAAACTCACACAATTAGAAAAAAATGATGTATGGATATCGATTTGTACTTTTATGTTTTTCTTTCCTATGTTTTTCTTTCCTGTGTTTTCTCCTATATTTTTAACCTTCTCTTCTTCCCTGAGAGAGCAGTCTGCCCTTAATATGCCCTTATCTACTGGTTTATATTACAGGTTGGAAAGTAGAATAACCCCGATAAGACATGGGGACTTTTTAGTTTTATGTTTTGTTTGGTTTTGTTTTCAAAAGTTAACCCCAATAAGAAGGTTGTTCTATGCAGTTCCTAAGGTACTAAGGAGAAAGACAAGAAAAGATGAAAGTAAAGGAGCTTTCACAACTGGGAAAATGAGAGAGAACTATGGTTTCCCCGAGAAGAGAAAAGCAGCATCTCCTTCCCACTCAGGGTCCTCAGGTATAGTCACAGATACTCAGAGGGAAAAGAAATAGCTATGTAACCCACTGAAGCACCACAACAAAGGTTAGAGGGAGGGCCCAGGACACTCGGCTCTGACAAATGTACCCACTCATTCCCCAACACATCAGAGCCTCTCTCTTTCATGGAATAGCTTGGACAACCAGTAGGGACAACTATGGTCTAAAGCATAGAGAGCCTTCCCCCACTCAAAGCACGAACTCTAGTAACATGTCAGATGATTAGGGTGGGGAGAAAGAAAGACCCTATAATAACTAAGCATGCATTTCTTGCCATTTGAAGTTAAACTGACTTTAGTTTTAGAAAAAGAACAAAATGTAATCTGACTGGCATAACTGGGCTTCCAGAGGAGAAGGCATCCCTGCTGCACACAAACTACATCCACTTGAGGAACTGTCCAAAGTGCTCCATCACGTGGAAAAGTGTCGTTTCTTACCTAGAATTATTAACACACATTCTCATTTCTGCATACATTTCAAAAACTTTGTATAAGTCAACTTTATTCAGGGAGTACAATGATTTCTAATTTTCCAAGATGTTCATGTTTATTCTCCTTAATACCTAATATTGAGGGAAAGAGTTTGAATTGTAGTCAGTCTTTTCAGGAAATAGAAATTCCTGCTTTTGTCAAAATACAAATTTCTGCCTTTGAAGCGAAGACTCATGAACAATTGTACAGGAATTCTGGGTGTTAGTCTGAATGTGTAATAGCATAACAGACTAGAGTTTTTCTTTTAACTGACTACAGAAATGATAAAAATGTTGAAATTCCAGCTGTGCCATCTATAGGAATAAACTCCTACAAAAACTGAAAAAGTACTCTTTTGTAACTTTGCCCCCTGACACAATAGAAATTGATCTATCTATAATTATATTCTCCTTTCTCCTAAAGCAAAACATTATCAAAATGCCAAAATAGGAAGAAAAAAAAAAATCCGATGCTATTGCTTCTTGGTAGAGTTCTTTTAAATTATGTACACTTTTTAAAATGATAGACAGATTATGCACACCACCGGAGCATAATATATGATAGGGATAAATGCTTCTTTGTTTGCTTGTGGAAGATTTTTCTCCATGACAAGGCACAGCTGTCAAGGCTTCAGCAGAACTCTGTGGTTTTTTTGGCAGGAAAAACAATTACAATCTGAGGTTTGCTGACTCCTTTCCAAATATAGCTCCCTTTTCCACAAGGTATCTGACAGACTGTAGGAACTCTAACCGCACTGTAAACTAAGGAGGCACCTCTCATTTCTAGAAAAGGTATGTCAAGTCATCAAATTCCGCAGGTAGAAGGTTGCAATCACAGTTAAAGAGATACTTTGAAACTCATAATATGGGGAATGTATAAAGGCCTAAAGACACAATGGTTCCTATTATACTCATAGATCCATAAACAAATGTTTTATTATTTTTTGCTAAGCAAAGATACACATTTCTCAGCCAAGATGACAAATCTCAATTAAGGAATGCATTTTGAAATACTTGTAGTACATTTGTTGTCACAGACCCATCAAAAACTGAAAGTTATTATGTGGTGTGTGAAAGATGTATTTATTTTGATAGTTTCTATTATGCAATGATATCCTTATGCTTTGGGTTTATTTTCAAGATAAAGGTTTATCATTTAGGTGATGGTTCAGCATCACAAATGCCCTATGAAGAGGTGGTTCAATGTTCTTAGGTTTAGGGGTTTTGTTTTTGGTTTGGTCTCTGCATCCCTGCAGTAACATATTGCAGTGACTTAGGTACCAAAAGTCAGGAAGAAGTGGCTTGTTGCAGCTATTAAGGAGGATGAGATGAAGGCTGGCCAGCTCATTACTGCAACCAACCACATCAAGGTTGCAGTGAGAAAGACAGGATTCTGAATGTTGCATATATGGTGGTTTGCTTGATTGATTTTGGTTTAGTTTTGATTTTAAGCTTCTTTAGTGGGGGTAAGATGAGATAAAAGAGAAGCTTTTAAATTCTACTGCAGATCCCTTCTCTATCATAAGCAAGCAGCTGAAGGTATTATCCACTCAGAAATTTGAATAGCCTGAGCTGCTTCAATATCCTGTTGAAACTGTGAGCCAGTTGTATTTCTATGGCGCCCATACTGAGAGTTTTTCATTCTGTCTCAAAGTAAACCAATGAGAAGGTGGAATCTGAAAAGGCTGACCTTTGGTAGTCCAGAAGATCCCAACATTTGGAAAAAGAACATATCTCCCAATTTTTAGCCTGCATCTTATTTCCCGACTCTCAAATTGGATTTGAGTTGGCTTATAAGAAAATCTGTGTTTATTACAAGGCTATTAAAAAGTATATATATAAAAACCCAAACCATTAAATATAGGTAGAAGTAAACATGATAACTCTGAAATCTAAAGTGGTGACAATGCCCTAGCATTGCATTTAGCTCTGAACTTTCCATTAAGACATAGCCAAAATAGGGATCCCTGGATGGCTTAGCAGTTTAGCACCTGCTTTCAGCGCAGGGCGTGATCCTGGAGACCAGGGATCCAGTCCCACATCAGGCTCCCTGCATGAAGCCTGCTTCTCCCTCTGCATGTGTCTCTGCCTCTCTCTCTCTCTCTCTCTCTCATGAATAAATAAAACCTTAAAAAAAAAAAAGACATAGCAAAAATGGTAATGCAGCCAATGCTGTGTTTTATTTATGATTTGATAGACAAAAGTATTGTAGTCCTTTAATAAAAAGATATTTTCTTTACTTGAACTCCTAAAATTGATTTCTATCATTTTAATATATCAGATATTTGCATAAAAAGACAGATATCAAAAGATCAAAAGTGTATTTATTATCTTCATAAAATGTTATATAGATATTTGTATTCACCTACTCCATGGGATGGGATATACCTATTCCAGAAGCAAAGCGAAAGCTATGCTTGAGACTGCCACATTTTTGCCATGCTTTTCTTCCATAAAGAACTACCAGTCTTGAGGCACTTCACTGCCATCAGGTAAAATAAAATCTTTCATAGTGCTGGATTGAACAGTGATTTTGGAAGTAGTGAATTCTTAGTCTGTTCCAGTATATTATGAGACCAAAATTATCCTAGGTAACCATGGATCACTCACCTTACAAGAGGGGTAGGGTAGGGAGACATGAAAATGAAATAAAAGTTGTTTAACAAATGAAAACTTTTCAGCTACTAAAAAGAATGGGACAAAAATGGGTAAAAGGAAAAGCTCCATGTGGCTTAATATTTAAACTCCTCGTAAATCTCTTAGCTGACTCTCATGAAATGTGGCCTCAGTACCCTTAAGTATGTCACCAACAGACAGCCCTGGCATCTTTTGCTTATATCTAATGAAGTGAAAGATAAAAAAGTATAAGCTGTTGACTCCTATCTCCTCACTTAATGGCCCTAAGATTCTGAACAAGTTATTTAACTTCTTGGTTTCCTCATCCATACAATGAGAGTGATAACTGGTTTTCCCAAAATTGCTGTAAATATTAGATATAGAAATCACAGAACACACACTAGGTACTCTACATATTTCTACTTTCTTGCCCTTTATTCCTCTCAATGGCTATTTTTAAAAAGCCTGGAAAATTCACTTTGAATACCAATATTCTGAACTATCTGAACTATCTTTCATGACAGATCATAAATCATTCTGTGGCATTCTTGCTGAATATAAAAAAATGTTAAACACTTCTCTGTTCTCATTTGACAAATCCAGTGGCTAAAGATTAGTTAACAGATGCAACCAGATAAGTGATGAGTGCTTCATTAGATATTACACACCAAAACAATTTTTTTTAATTTTTTATTTATTTATGATAGTCACAGAGAGAGAGAGAGGCAGAGACATAGGCAGAGGGAGAAGCAGGCTCCATGCACCGGAAGCCCGATGTGGGATTCGATCCTGGGTCTCCAGGATCGCGCCCTGGGCCAAAGGCAGGCGCCAAACCGCTGCGCCACCCAAGGATCCCCCAAAACAATTTTTATATGAACCATTCATAAAGAAAATATCTATTAATGAAGAAACTCCTAAAAATTAACAAACTAGAAGAAATTCTAGTTAACAGATTTGACTATATAAAATTGCCAACTTTTCTAGGTGAAAAAAAAAATCACAAAAGTAATTAAAATTAAATAAATTAAGAAAAAAAGCATATATTGCAGCTTTATGTCTATCTTTAATATAATAGCACTCACATACCAATAATAACAAAACTAAAACCCATATAAAATATGAAAGACATAAACTAATGAAAAAGACTAAGGTAGATTCCTACCCAGCAACATTTTCTCTTATTTCTTCCAGTTTAATTATGTATCTCTCCTACCTCTGCACGGACCTGTGCTTAAGAGAGAGTTGGCTCTATTCCTAAATTCAAGATGGACTCTCATTAGTCTAAGTCCACCAAAAGCTGGTCCTGGCACTTGGTGCCTGCTTCTGTTCCATGAGCCTTCGTGTGGCCATCAGTGGTCCAATCTGAGGAAAGGACTTAATGTATCTTGGTTATAGGAGAAATTCTATTTTGCTGGATGTGAGCAAGAAAGCATCTAGCTCTGACAAAGAAGAGAGCCAGTCTCAAGATGAGACTGATAAGAAAATGTCAGGACACAGGGAAAGAATTTTTCTTACTGACATTACGTAGATGACCAAACTACAATCCAGTTCATTCAACCTCCCAACTTTCCTTTATATGAGACAATAATTATTTTGAAATCATTAGTAAATGAAAACATTATATGGGGCACCTGGATGGTTCAGTTGGTTAAGTGTCTACCTTTGGCTCAGGTCATGATCTCAGAGTCCTAGAATCGAGCCCTGAGTTGAGCTCCCTCTCCCTCTTCCTCTGTCCCTCACACCCTGCTCATGCGTGCTCTCTCACTCACTCATGCTCTCTCTCTCAAATAAATAAAATCTTTTAAATAAATGTATACACTATATAGATATTGGCCATGATTATATTTACATGTTAATAACTTGGGGAAATGGTCAAAAATTCAAAAATAGGAGAATTTATAGTTTTACATACTTTCATATCAAATCAAAGCTGAAAAAACAAATTAGTGAACATTTAACTTGAGAAAGTAGAAAAATTAATCTAAAAACAAAGACAGTGTTGGAATGTTTCACAGCAAATTTTAATAATGATTAACTCTCACAAGGAAGTGACAGAAGTAACTAGTAGCATTAAAAATAAATTAGCTGGGACTCCTGGGTGGCTCAGCGGTTGAGCACCTGTTTCAGCCCAGAGCTGATCCAGGGGTCCTGGGATTGACTCCCCCATCAAGTTCCCTGCATAGAGCCTGCTTCTCCCTCTGCCTGTGTCTCTGCCTCTCTCTCTGTCTCCCATGAATAAATAAATCAATCTTTTAAAAAAATAAAATAAAATAAATTAGCCTAAGATGTACCAGTGGGTTATTAGTGTAATAAAAGTATAGTTTTAAAACAGGGCTATCAACTGAATGTTTATGTGTCCTCGAAATTCATACGCTGAAACCTAACCACCAGTGCAATGATATTTGGAGGCAGGGTCTTCAGGAGGTGATTAGATCATGAGGGTGGGGGCCTCATGAATGGGATTAGTGACCTTACACAAGAGACCTCAAGAGAGGTCCCTCATCCCTTGTACCAAGTAAGAAAACAGCACAAAGACAGCTATCTGTCTAAACCAGAAAGCAGGCTCTCACCAGACACCAAATCCGTCAGGACGCTGATCTTGGATTTCCCAACCTCTAGTACTATATGGAATACATTTCTATTGTTTACAAACAATAAAGAAGAAAGTAGCAGACTTTCCTAACTAAATATAGAATTTTTGGAACCTCCAACATGGCTAAATCACCTTTCAGTCTGACTTGATGGAAACCCCATGCCAGCTGTTCACTGGACCTGCTAGATGCCTTTGGCCTATGCTCTATTGAACATTACCCCATGATTCTCAGGGGCCACAGCTACAGAGGATGTGGGTTCTGGTGATTATAACATTTCTGCTCAGACTTTCTCCCCCTGCTTTTCCTAGAAGAACTAGGCTAAGTCCACAATTAAGGTTATATTACAGAAAACAAGTCTTTCTTTTGAGATGGTGTCCAGGAGAGATGAATACAGATCATGCCTTTCCTGGAGGACTTCAGGCCACCATCATAAGAGGTCGAGTCAACTGAGGAGAAAAATAAGACTTTCTCGGGTATTACGGTAAGGCCTGCATTCCAATTTAAAATGGCATAAACACACTTTCAATATCTTCTGTGAACATATTTTCAGGCAGTAGTTTGTTGGTAAGTATTTAACAAGCTCTCCAAAAAAGAAAAAAAAGTCTACATATGTACATGGTACATAAGTTCATTATAAATTTTACTGATATAAAAGTGTATTGCACAACTTACAAATGCAAATGTAAAATGCAAAATACTAATATGTAAATCCCATATATGCAATTGATTCTCAGAAATATTTTCATTGATTTTTACCAAACTCCTATATTAGTAGCCTAAATTTGATTGCAAGTGATGAATAAGTATAATTTCAGCATTATGTTGGTTGATATTTTCATTTACATGAATAACTAGAATGAAAGTAAAACAAAGACATATGTTGGAGCTTCACTCACTTAATGATGATACCAGCAGATTCTTTGCTAAATTAGATTAATAATAGTTTTTAAGTACTGAAAGAATATTTCCCAATTTGTTTTTGCTATTTGCAACACAAAGACTACAGATATGTTTTTGAATCTAATGTTTACTATAAACCTTTATTGTTTTCTTAATTCTACACAATGAACAAAATAATATACCAGTTCTGATTTGTAGCTGATTTCCATAATGCAAATACTCCTGCTATGACTGATTTCAAGCTATCAAAGTGGTATCACTGATAATAGATCTGGGAAGAGATGATCAGATGACATCATTATAAAATATTTCCACCATCTGGATGCAATAGATATAAACAACCTCAAGAATTGAGATAATAATATAATGTAATAAACAATTAGAAAGTCATGAGTTTGAGTATTTTCTATTTTGTTTTTAATATGACTTATTTGGTGGTTTATAATATTAAAATTTTAATAATAGCTGTGTTATTAACAATTAGCTCACAAAATTCCTGAAAATTTCTCAATCCTCTCTTTATGAACCAGTACAAGCCAGTTTCAACACACTACTGGTTGCAAGTATCACTGTATAACGCTCTTTTTTTATTTTTTTAAGTGGCTTTATTCCCAACATGTGGCTAGAACTCACCACTGCAAGACCAAGAGTCACATGTTCTACCTATGGCCCTCACTGCATAACTCTAAGGTTTGACATAGGAGCCAAGTCCCTTATAATCATAAAGAAATTATAGAAGTATTATAGAAAATGTATCTATTAATTCATGGTAAATTATCACATTAGGGAAGCCAAGGATGAACACTGAATTCATGCCTCATTTCTAAAGATACAATATGACAATATTTATTCCAACAGAAGCCATAAATAGGTATTACTCAGGAGCACCTTGATGGCTCAGTCATTCAAGCCTTAGACTCTTGATTTCAGCTCAGGTCATGATCTCAGAGTCCTGAGATGGAGCCCCACTCAGGCTCCCCACTCAGCGGGAAGTTTGCTTGAGAAGTCTCTCTCTCTCTCTCCCTTTGTCCCTCCCTGTACTCATGCACTTGCTCTCTCTCTCTCTCTCGCTCTCTCTAAAATAAATAGATAAATAAATCTTTAAAAACAAAAGGCATTAGTAATGACAGATTTCCTTTTTTGAGACTATTTAAATAAAAGGGTGTTGGTATTATGAAATAAAGAGCTATCTCATAATTCTCATGACGTCCCTTCTACACCAACTAGTCCTCCTATATCACCTGTGTTGGCCAATGATGCCAGTTACACTCCTCATCACCCAAGATGAACAACTGGACATCTGGACACCATTGTAGATTTTTCTCTCACTTTCATCTTATCCCCTCATGAGCCCTCCTATCTGATATGTCTTAAATGCTTCAATTCTTCTGGACCTCACCTCGTATCCTGGGCCTTTGTTTTTGTTTTTGTTTTAAAGATTTTATTTATGCATTTGAGAGAGAGGGCACGAGTGGGGCTGGGTGGGGGGGGGGGAAGGGAGGTGGGCAGAAGGAAAAGCAGGCTGCCCGCTGAGCAGGGAGCCCCAAATGGGGCTTAGGCTCAATCCCAGGACCCTGAGATCATGACCTGAGCCGAAGGCAGATGCTTAACCAACTGAGCCACTCGGGTGTCCCCATAACCAGGGTCTTTAAAGAGACTGTTTTGAGCTGAGCTCCACATGGGCTCCAAAGAATTTCTCAAAGGCACAAACTCACAGTACCTCACCTCATGCAGCCACCGTGTCTTTCACATCATCTACTTTCCTCTATATCGTAAGGCCTCTACTCTTTTTCCATTGCTATGAGAGTTCTTCTAAAACATATATCTATCCTCCTTAAAAACTATCCTATGATATTTCATCTCATTATAGGATCCAGTCCAAGCTCTTTGTCGTGACATACAAGGCCTCCGTGAAGTGGCCCTGCCTCTGATTCCAATATTTTTCCCAGAGCTCCTCCTGACACCCCAGTGGTAACAAATTTGAATTTTCTAAATGGTAATTTTCATCTATATTCTGTTTAAAACTTTACATTTGTATTTATATGTGAAGTATGAAGTGTTGCAGAACAAGCAAGATGTTAACAATTTTCTTTTTTGGCTTAATTTAGGTATATATGTGTTGCATGTTCTCACTCTACCCTCCCCTCCACTGTCAGTTCTGTATTCTAAATTTCTCTTGAATCTTTCCATCCCCACTGACACTATCCTAGTCAGAAAATGTAATTATCATGTTCCTAAACTGATTAAATAGTTCATAGTTACTAACCCTATATTTCTTCCTTCTCTTTCCAATTCTTTCTCCATGTTGCAACCTGACTTTAAAAAAAAAAAAAGTCATGAATCCCTTCTCAAATCTCCTAAAATAAAATTATTTTAAAAATCAATTTTAAGTGATGAAATGGCTCTATTCTCTTATACTTATACGTCTCAACTAAACATTTCTTCAAGAAGAATTCCCTAATGTCATGGGCTAAATCAATTTGCCCTGTTTTGAACACTTATGGAATCTTATGTTATATAAAAATATAATGAATTCATATGAAATTATTCATCTAAGGCCCATCGTTGTCCCCACTGTTCTTTTTTTTTTTATGATTGTATTTATTTATTCATGAGAGACACACAGAGAGAGGCAGAGACATAGGCAGAGGGAGAAGCAGGCCCCTTGCAGGGAGCCTGATGCAAGACTTGATCCCAGGACCCTGGGATCACAACCTGAGCTAAAGGCACATGCTCAACCACTGAGGCACCCAGGTGCCCCATTCCCATTATTCTGTGTGAAAATATCCTGTCTGTTTTGTTTACCAAACACATAGAAGAGACTCAAAAATTATTCGTAATTAAGTATACAATCAACTTGGCATCAATTATGCTTTCAGAAGGGAAGCCCTATTCTTAAGGTGATTGGTAGCATAAAAAAGCAATTAGTATAAAATCAATTGGTCCTACCCCTCAGTTGTTTATTCTCCTACACTAAGTGGTACAAAAAAATTTGTGTTAATGCCACACTATTGACTCAGCATATTAGTTTCCTATTATGTAATAGGAAACTTAGGGACTTACAATAACAAAATTTATTCTCTTACAGTTCTAGAGGTCAGAAATCTAAAATGAGTATTACAGAGCTAAAATCAAGGTATCCACAGTCCTGGTTCCTTTTGAATGCTCCAGGGGAGCATTCATTCCCTTTCCCTGTCCAGGTTCTAGAAGCTGCCTACATTCCTTGGCTTGTGTCCTCTTCCTGGCATCATTCCAGTTTCTTGCTTCCCTTGTCACATCTCCTACCACTGACTCTGATCTGCTTCCCTCTTACAAGGACCCTTGTGACCAAATTGAGCTCGTCCAAAAACCCCAGGATTAAAAAAAAAAAAAAAAAAAAAAAAACAGGATAATAGCCCCATCTCAATATTCTAATTTTACCTGCAAAGTCCCTCTTACCATGTAAAGTAACATATTCATAGGATTGGGCTGTGGAAAATCTTCAGTGTGGTGGCGGGGTTAGGGACACTATTCAGCCTACTACACTTAACTATGAGATTTTTTAACAATTCATATACAGAAAAATCCCTTAAATTTTCTGTCTCTTTGAGGGAAAGAAAAATGTTATTTATTCTAAATCAAGTCCCTTCTGCAATAGAGTTTCAAATGACTGCAAAAATGAGTTTGGCTGCTTGAAGGGTTTTTTTATTATAATAATTTACAAATCTCATTAAGCTTTGTTATTGTTTTCTCAATTCAGAATGCACAGCTGTCACCAGAATGACATGCATGAGTTAGAAGGTGTAAAAAACCACTTGTGGGAAGACTTCCTGATTCTTTTTTTTTTTTTTTTAATTTATGCTGGGACTTTTTTTTTTTTCCTTGACTGCATCTTATACAATGATCAGGAGCCATATATGGTCATCTAACTAATGGAAACAAACAAACAAATATAAAATATAAAGTTTGTTTTAATTTCTCTAAATCACAAAGGAATTTTCCCTAGACCACCCTGGAATAATTATTCTATATCTCAAAACACACACACATACACACACAAAAGCTACTTTAATCTTCAGATTTAAAATGCAAATTTTAAGAATACTAGGATCTTAAAAAAATACTAGTATCTTATTTTTCCCTAGTCGCATTACAAGTTGGCCCTTTGCAAATGAGTCATTTGGTCACTTTATGGCCACTGTAAAATTAGATCTAGCTGTCAGAGTTACCATCAGTGCAACCATCTTTAACAAGTAAAGCATTCAACTAAAATTATGACAATTTTATATGGAATAATGATCATCAACAGTTTCTCTGAATTTACAATTGATCACAAATCCCACAAGAGCTTTGAATACAAGTCTCCTAGTCCTGGTCCTTCCTCACAGACTGATAGTAAAAAATATGCTTGAAAATTGTGAAAGGCAACTACAAATCACAAGACTGGCTTTTATATATCACTAAACATATGCCTCCTTGTTTTATAGAAACATTGGCATAATCTAAAAGATTATGATAAGGAGCCATTCTATAATTTACTCTAACTGCCACATGAACCTAAACTGATTTTGTTATTGTTATTTACAAAAGTATAGAATTGTTTGTAACTCACTTCAAGTAGTTAAAAATCTGGGTGTACATACTAATTGATGATAGAGGAGGTTCCCCTAAAATGCTGCTATGTGTCCATAGGAGTCCTATACTTGAATTTTTTAAAAAATAGTATCAGTAATACCCAAAAGGCACTGACTATATTGATTTCATTATGAACATATTATGCAATTAATGTCTAATGAAACTAAATATGTCTTTTTATGCATTATATGATGCATAGATAATTTGAATGTTGTATATGTAATGCCTATCTTAACTTGTTAAATAGAAAATATATTTTATTTCAGTCTGAGTTGAGATATAAAGATAAATTACTAAATTGCAGAAGTTCTTATACCTCATTCAATTCTTAATCTAATATATTCTCCTCATATTTGTAATAGAACTGCAATCAGGTATGGATGTATTATAATACAGTTATATAAAGTGTGATATAATTTTCTACTCACTAACAGTGTTATTCAGTTTACTTCCTCCAGTTAATTTATCTAGGCTTGATTTGCATCGTAGGCCTATCTTTTTCAGGAAAAAAAACATCATGATTCATTAAGTACAGTTTCCCTCTTGTGTATGGGACTGCCAGTCACCACCCGAATTCCATAAACACACGGCTGGGCAAAGAACCCAGTGCAATCAGACCCCTCCTATAGCAAATACTGAACTGGAATCAAAGAAAGAGAGTCCATTTTTCTCTGGTGGTGGAGCTAGAAAAAATATAAGCCACTTTTATTCCAGTAGCCTGGATTTCTTACTCATGGAGAAGATGGAGTTGGAAGAATTAATACTATTTGCAAAGTGAAACATTAATAAAAGTTGCAAATAAAGTTATGGCAATATTTGAACCCTGGGTTGCAATCACTCTAAGGGTCCATATCTATCCTGTGCATCCTCTGCCTTGGATAGTGGGGCCAACAAATTCTCTTCTTTGTTTAAACTTGTACAAAAGTCAGGAAAGCATGGGGTAGAAGAGAAGCAGAAAATGAGCTTTCACAGAAGAAGTGCTTTGTGATTAATTGAAAGATCAGTGAGATTCTGATAGTGGAGATGGGAAGTGATAGCAGATAAGAAAAAGCCTAGGAGGACACAGCAGGATTAATTTCACATGTAATGGAGATGAGTTTCCCTACTATGATCCTACCTGGTGCTCAAAGCCTTCCTTCTACAAAACTACCATTTGGCTGCATGCCACAGTCTTTACTTACTATTTTGCAGGATGGCCTGAGCATTGGAAAAAGGGAAGTCAATATGGGGAGTTTGGATGGAGCCAATCAAAATCTGTAGGCATGGAATGCATCACCTCTGGTAGATAATCTGTAGGCAATATACAAGCTTGCATTAAGAGGCAAGGCAACTGGGAGCAACGGAAGATCAGTGAAGGGGACTGCTGAGTAGCAGCAGCATGCAGTGCTCACCAAAATGAAAACAGACATTTATTTGCTTTCCTGGTGCTGGTGACCTATAATATTCAGCAGTGTCCCCAAGCAGGTCCCTAAATTCGGGTGCCTCATAACAGACATCATTGAGCTCCTCCAGCATCATGTCCTATGACTCTCCTAGTCCTGCTCTCTGTATAAGTGACTTTCATCTTGCCCTTATTCTCTGTTAAATTTACTGCAATGGCCTAAATTCAGTACCCTGCTTCCTTTAGGGCCTCTCTTTGGTTCTTAAGAGTTCTTCTTCTTCTTCTTCCTCTTCTTCTTCTTCTTCTTCTTCTTCTTCTTCTTCTTCTTCTTCTTCTTCTTCTTTCTTTTTTAATATTTTTATTTTATATATTTGACAGAGGAAAAGGGTCAGAGAGAGCCCACGCAGAGGAGTGGCAGGTAGAGGGAAAGGGGGAAGCAGGCTCCCTATTGAGCAGGGAGCCCGATGTGGGGCTCGATCCCAGGACTCAGGATCATACCCTGAGCTGAGGGCAGGCACTTAACGGACTGAGCCATCCGGGTGCCCCAAGACCTTCTTCTTTTAACAGAATTCATATCTTGCAGATTAAAATGTGCTTTTTCAAACCTATTGTTTCTGGAATCAGTTTCAAGGCCTACTTTAAAAATAAAAGGCAAATCAAAAATTGTTTCTAATTTTCAGGCTAATTTTGATGCTTCTGGATGATTCCAGTAGTTATTTACAGAGAGATGCAGATAGTTATTGAACTCCTACTCTATGCCAGGCACTGGTCGAATGTCAAAAAGAAAAGAGCAAGGCCTATTAATGTTGTTCCACAATGTTCTTCACTCTGACCAATTTTGCATCTCTGTCAAGATCATTTTTTTCTCATCTTTGCTTTAAATCCCAAGGCCTAGTAACTTAGTCCATCCCACTCAAATAAATTCAGTTTAGGAATATGTTTTTAATCTGAATCGGTTACTGGAAAATGAAGAAATGACCCTTCAAAACTTTTGTTCTTGTGTTTCTTCCTTCCACCACCACCACCTGTCACCCCGCCCCCCCATCCCTGGTGTAACTCTATACTTCTAGGGGGCTGTTCACCCTCATATACTTCTTGACAGTACCAGCAACAGAATAAAAGGATCTTCTCTATGATCTCCTACACGCTGGTGATGGACATGTTGTATATCTGCTTTGTGGTCACCACTTGACTGCCTGAGGCCACTAGTATACTCCTCCTGTCTGCTTGCTGGTCCTGGCAGCCTATGGCTGGCATTCTAGTCTGACAGTTGATGACACTGGAGGCAGTGCTACTTCCTTCTCTTCATTCTAGTTAATGGTCTCCATGTGATCTACTGTGACTGATTTTTTTTTCACTTTGTTATTCTGCTAAAATGACAAGAAGCCCTGCCTCCTCTGTTTCCAGGATTACCCTGGATTCCCAGGAAACTTCATCTATCCTTGTTCCACTTGCTGGTGTAGACTCAGGCTAATCCAATGTGTATACTCCCAACTACACTATGCTACAGTTCTATAAAGACCAGTGCAAAAAGCCAACACAGTGAGCTTCTGCCTGTGGGACATCCCTAGACCAGGAAGGAGGCACCTTGCACTCAAATTGCCCTTAAGCTTCCTTACAGATAATTTGGAGCACTCCTTTGGAACAGGAAGAGTTGAAAGCTGCCACTCATCCAATGGAGGTAAGGGATTACATTCTAACACCATTTTTCTATAATATTTGTTCTCTGGAAAGCACATTTTCTTCCAACCAAATTTATATTCCTGCTCTAACTTGCAAAGAGGAAGGTGGGGAAAAAAAACTTATTGATCTTCCTTATTCACTCAGTTTTATCTCATGGCTCAAAAGAGATCACTGAACCCTGCCATCATTTTTCTCATTTCTTTATGTTCAGCAACATGGAGTAGAAGAAGTTCACAAGAAAATGAAACCAAACACAGCTAAGTAAACCACATATTGATATTTTATTTATATCTTCGAATTTCCTCAGACTACTTGAGGTGATAAACTACAACAAAGAGAAGCAAACTCTGTAAGACCCTGAATGCCCCAGGATTACTTCTCAGACTTCTCCTCTTTTTCCTTCACATATTCCCAAG
Source organism: Canis aureus (assembly GCF_053574225.1). Lineage (NCBI taxonomy): Eukaryota > Metazoa > Chordata > Mammalia > Carnivora > Canidae > Canis > Canis aureus. The sequence continues at coordinate 63,325,961 of NC_135623.1, read as the reverse complement.
GTGATCTTGCCCAGAGTCAGGCTTCACACCCCAGCTTTATGTTGGTGACTCCTGAAGGCCCAGACTCTCCTCTGAAATACAGACTTGTGTATTTAATCCCCTATTTGGTATCTTTCAGTTTTCAATTAATTCAGCAAATATTTATTGACACCTACTATTTGCAAATCACTGTTTCCACACTCTGAGGAAGAGATTCATTGTTTTATAGTCATAGTAAAAAGTAACAAGCAGAACTGAATTAAATTGTTTTCTCAATCAATGATAATCCACCTCAGTGCAGCTGCCTCTGAAAGCCAACCAATCAGTGTCATCCTGCTACTTTTTTACAGCCAACCAATCAACAACAGCCTCCCCTGGGTGACTATGCCTCTGAAGTTCAGCCCATCAACAACCTGCCCAGCCCAGGGACCAAGCTTCTCCAGCTGAATTAACCCATTTGCTGCCACTGAATGTTCCCCAATATTCAAATGCTTCCATGCTTCCCAACAATCCTATGTAAGATCAGCAGTCTTCTTCATTTGGAGAAACCATGCCCAACAAACATAGTTCCATTTTCTTAAGTAATATATGCAGCTATTTTGCTTGGAATTGAGTGCTGATCTCATGCTTCAGGAGTTGAATAGATGACTAAATGATGACACATCTGGGTAAGCTAGTGGCACAAAACCAACACAGGATCAATATAACTTCCAGAACGATAGGAGAGAGTGCTACTGGTTCCATCTCTCCTAATACAACAACCATAAAAAGAGTTTGAATTCAATTCAGAATGCCTGACAACAAGAACCAAATTTAACATAAAAGTCTTCTTATAATGGCTGCATCCAGTACACACCGACTATATCCATTTGCTAGGGCACCAAAATATCACAGACTGAGTGGCTTAATAACAGTATTTTATGGATGCCTGGATGGCTAAGTTGATTAAGGGTCTGCCTTCCCCTGAGGTCATGATCTTGGGGTCCTGGGATAGGGCCTCACATTTGGGGGGTCCCTGCTTTGTGGGGAGCCTGCTTCTCCCTCTCCCTCTGCCCCTCCCTGCTGGCTCATGCTCTCTCTCTCTCTCTCTCCTCTCTCTCTGTCAAATAAATAAAATCTAAAACAAACAAAAACAGTGCTTTATTTTCTCATAGTCCTAAAGGCTGGATGTCCAAGATCAGGATAATAATAGGTGTGGTTCTTTCTGAGGCCTCTCTCCTGGGCTCACAGATGGCCTTCTCAGTCTGTCCTCACATGTGTCTGGTGTCTCTCTGTGGGCCCAAATTTCCTCTTCTTGTAAGGACACCAGTCAGATTGGCCCAGGGTCCACTCTAAAGACTTCATTTTAAGTTAATCACTCTTTTAAAGACCTTATCTCCAAATACAGTTGCATCATTCTGAAGTACTAGGAATTAAGATTTCAGCATATGCATTGGAGGAATATAAAGTTTAGCCCATAGTACTAAGACACACAGCCCAGATCCCTCAGTGATACTAAAAGGAATTACTCCTCCAGATGCTGGAAGTGCAGCCAGGACACACCCTTCGGCCATCAGCCCTTTTCAGGAATTGCATTGCCTGAAAGGTTTTCTTTCCCCAAGATCACATCCTTTTCCCAGAGTTCCTCATATCCAAAAAATGATCAATATGATACATTAAAGGCCCAGCCCCTAGCTTCAACCTGCAATGTCTCGGACGGCCCACCCCAGCCTCAAAGCAACCTAAGGAGTCTGCTGAGTCTCCTGGCACAACTGCATCACACATCGAACTCTCCCTCTGCAGCATCCTGCTTCTTTCTCTGCCACAGATTTGATACCAAGAATACTTCCTAATATATTTTCTACACATTAATCTCTAGCTCTGAATCTGCTTCGTAGAGGACTCAGCTGGTGACACTTCTGGAACAGAATCCTGATTACATTGGAAAAAATTAGTAGAGGCAAATCTGGTTAGTTTGTTATATTATTTATAAGTTCATGGAAAATGACATTCTACACCAAGTTATAGAAATGGGGTAGAGTGTTTGAGATTCCTTTAAATAATAGTACATTTATAAAGTGTTTATCATAGGTTAGGAACTTGAGTCCCTTATGGACTGTTTGCATAAAGTTATTACATTTAGATATTCTTAAAGGACTATGTTTATTTGAGTTATCACTGAAGTATGGAGTTTTTAGCTTTTGGTAAATATTCCCTTGGGTATGCATAAGAGGAGCATATAGTGCTGCCCTTTTTTTTTTTTTTTTTTTTTTTAGATTTTATTTTTACTTATTTATTTAAGAGAGAGAGTAGCAAAAGAGAGCAGGAATAGGGGGATGGGAGAAACAGGCTCCTCGCTGAGCTAGGAGCCCAGCATGGGGCTCAAGCCCAGGACCCTGGGATCATGACCTGACCCAAAGGCAGACACTTAACCAACTGAGCTACCCAGGCATCCCGAAGGGCATACGGTGCTTAGTAGAACATGAATTAAACAAAGAAAATGCTCAGAGATGCAAAAATTCTGATTTGGTCATTTTTGCCCGTTTATCCAAAGGAATGGATATGGCTGCTGGTAGATGCCTGTGAAATGAAAAATAGGATGTAACATTCTTGTTGTTATCCCTGCATACTTACTGAGACCAAACTTCTAAAATACAAAAACTAAAAGCTTTCTCTCTGGGCCAAAATGAAGATCCAGCACTGCCAGGCATATATTGTAAGAGAGCTGAGCTATAACCAACTCCCAAGGTGGATGGCTCACCCTTTCTTCTAGAGCACAATTGAGCCCATAAGAGAAACCCCCCCTCTGCCATCCTACCCTCAGATTATGAGCATCTACCGTATGTATATGTACCATAATATTATGGTAATTTGGTTTTGTTATTGTGAATTATCCAAATTCTAATCTGACTTCCAATAAAGTTATATAATCGGGTAGTTTCTGTAGTGAACAATGCCCATGCTGTTAACAGACCCATCTATGCTCACTGCCACCACGAACACACACATATACACACTCATACACAGGCAGTGGGCGGGGGGGGACGCATAAACTTCTCAGTGAACTAGCTGTAAGATTCTCCAGTTGCTTCATATTAAATTAAGTGTTTTAATGAATTAAGTATTTTGGCTTTCTTCTTGAAGTCACATAACCATTGTGAGACAACGGAGGAGAAATAAAGACCTTCAAAGACCTACAATGTATGCGCAGAACTTGGACACTGTCATTAACAAGGACAGAAATAATCACCCGAACTATCAGGCACAGAGAATGTATGAAGTACAGCACACCATCTCATTAAGGCCACATAGCTAAAATCTGTGCACTGTGTCAGTGCTTCTCAAACCGACTCAAGGTAAAAGATCAGCTTTGTTTGTTTTGATTTCCAATATTTTTTTTTTTATTGGTGAACTGATACTGTTGGTCTATATCATGTTCAAGGAGATGAATGTGCTAGGAACCTAGGGTGTTTTGACAGTGTCAAATACTATAAAATGTTTCTACTCACTGACTCTCAATTTCTCCACTTACCTTACTGTAGACTGGTAACAAGCAGTTTCTGGAGCAGCCCATGTCCGTGGACTGCACTTTGAATAGCACAGCTCTCTGTCATCTGTGTGGCACTGAAAGGAAGATATAAACCTCACAGCACAGCATCTCCATCTCGTTCCACAACAAAATGGAAGTAGGTAGAAGCAAGTGATCTTATGTGAGCTTAAATGCTTAAAACCTACCTCCTTGACCTTAACAAGGATGAACACGGTTATCCACCCTTATCTCTCTTAAGTTTTTTAAATAAAACATCCAAAGAGGAAAGGGACATAAATCTTTAACAATAAAGAAATTCATCTTCTAAAAGCCATCTTTTTTTTTTTAATTCTGAAATAATTGTTGATAGGTCAGTGTTCGTTCAGTAAGTACTTGCTGAACATACTACATGTTCTAGATTCTGCACTAGACACTGGACTAGCTTAGCCTGTTGTTGAGGAGTTCCTTATTAAAATCCCATCCAGCAAAATATCAGATGAGAGATCTTAGTCATGAGAAGAAAAGTTCCAAGGTCCCTAGGGGTCTGTGAGTATCATTCTTGTAGTGACACCACCAGTATGAAGTTTATCAATTTAAACTATATTGCAGAACCTGAAATGACCAGTTCCCACTGGTGGCTGTGAGCAAAGGCTTTATTGCTGTGGTCCTACAGGACCACATCAATCATCAGGTAGGTTAAACCCGCAGGCAAAGCACACATTTAGACAAACAACTTGAGATTTCACCATGTTGGATATCACATCATACGAATTACTGAAGTTCATTTTGCAATATGAATCATTTCATTAAAGAAAGAAAAGAATTTTCTGGCTGACTAGTTCTTTCGCTTAAAATCAATAGATAGCTCTTTCAGTTTGTTGGCTTGCTGGTCAGTAAGTAGTCCTGTGCATTTCATACAGATCAGTTTTGACCCTCAAACTTTTTTTCTGTGACCAGTCATAATTACAAATCTTTCCTCAGCAACAGAATAAAATATATTATAACCAATCATTTATTTCCATGGGCACAGTCTATAGGTTGATTATTCTTAAAGGGAATAAAAAGGTATTGGTATGACATAGCCAAAAATCTAATTCCATATACAGAGAAATTTGAAAGGGGAATCTTGCAGGAAATATGTGATAAATATACCTAAAGGAAAGCCATGTGTGTAGTATATACTCAGCTGAAATGAAAGCTTTCAGAAGTGGGGCCTCAGGATAGAAGGCATGGGTAGTTTAAATTTTGTCTTTAATATTTTTAAAAAAGATTTTATTTATTTATTTGAGAGACAGAGCACAAGCACGGGGAAGTGGCAGGCAGAGGGAGAGGGAGAAAGAGAAGCAGACTCCCCGCTGAGCAAGGGGCTCTATCCCAAGACCCAAGATCATGACCAGTGCCAAAGGCAGACACTTAACTAACCAAGCCACCCAGGCGCCCCTGGCTTTAACAATTTTTTTAATAACGTAAAATTGCATAAAGCAAGAGCACCCAATAAGCTATTCAAAAAAATAAAACAATGGCCAAATCCCAAAATTTTAAAGCAAATTTGAGCGGCCCAATATAAAGTCACATCCACACTTAGAGTATGATATGGACAGAGACACAGACATAATAAACACAGGACTACGGATACAGATGTAGATATAGATATTCTAGATATATCCATAGATATATAGATATGTAGATATATAATTTTTAGTGTTTTGGAAATATCATGAGAATATTTTAGAAGCCATGAGGACAAAATATGACAAAAATATCTAGCTACAGAACAATTGTGAATATGCTAAAAAAATAAAGTACAAAATATACCTTCTTATTAACAGCCACTGATAACCTCTGGGGGTAAAAATATTCATGGGTTAACATTATTTTCCTTTCTTCCTCCCCTGATAGTATATCTTGAGGATCTCACTTTGATAATTTGTGGAAAAAGAGAATGAGCTTCATTAAAATAATTTAAAAAGAAATTATAAATACACCCCCAAAAAAGTTGAAAAGGGCATGATTACATTTTAATTGGTCAGGAAATAAAAACTAAGTGGATTATAAACTAATATAATTGGATTATAACTTTTTTAAAAAAGCAAATTAACTGGGCAGTGCTACACTTCAAAATTTAACAAGGTCAAGTGGAGGAATCCAACTTCCTTTGAATAAAAGTTCCAGCAGCTCTAATCTCTTCCCTCAAGTTGTTCTCCCAAGTCTCAGGGGATTGTCAAGAGATTTTTCTTTGAGTATCTCTCAATAAAAAGCATATTAATGGGACACCTTAGTGGCTCAGTGGTTGAGCATCTGCTTTTGGCTCAAGTCTTGATGCCAGGATCCTGGGATTGAATCAGGTGTCAGGCTCCCCGCAGGGAGCCTGCTTCTCCCTCTGCCTGTGTCTCTGCCTCTCTCTGCGTGTCTCTCATGAATAAGCAAATAAAATCTAAAAATAAATAAATAAACAAATAAATAAAATTTAAAAAATAAAAATAAAATAAATAAAAAGCATATTAATAATTTTGACTTCTAATCTCATACTAATCAGCAAATTTGCCTTAACAGCCTTCAAATTGGGTTAGTTGGATATCACAGGACAGGGTATAAGGAACACAAAACCCCTACCTCTCTTAGATTTTCCTCAACCAGAAAAAAAAATGTCCTCACACTGTTTTTCATTTTCATATTTTAACTAAGGAAAAATATATTAATAAATCTGAACATAAGCTTATCCTCTATCATTCATATCTATTCTCTCTGCTTTATAGCATATTCCTAAATGTAATTTTGTAATCCTGATCGCTGAAGAATGCTTAATATATGTTTAGCAATATTCCCATAGTCTCTGGATACCTTCTCTTTATATTTAGATTAACTTGCATAAAGCCAATTTATATAAATTCCATTTATATTTAAATCAAAATAGACTATGGATCCTATTAGTAAAACAGGTCTTATATTAATTCTCTGATATTGGCATAAATAATACCTTGGCTAATGTTTGATAAGATCTATATTAACAAGTACTATCTATATATACCAGATGTTCAAGGAAAGGTTATCTCAGTCTCCTGCTAGAATCCTTGATGATACTCAAGATCAATTATTACAGCAGAATTATGATTATAGGAAATGAGACAAAGAGTGATGCTGTCCTAAAGACACTGAGCACATTCGGTACTTCACGTAGAGGACTAGTGACATGTGTGTTCACTGGTCCTTATCTCTGAAGCAGAATCAGACTTTTAGCAGGAGATAATCCAAACACCTGTTTCCCATTTAAACACTAAGAACCATTTGCATACAGCATGGTCAGTTATCATTATAATATCCCTGTCGAGCTGTCAGATGATTACACTTTGACAAGGAAAATATTAGGCTTAAGTAGCAGCATCGTTAAGAAAATCAAAATCCAAAGTAATTTCGAGTAAAAATGTCTACCTATTATTTACATTTAAAAAAGAAAAGAAAAAGACTTAGAAGAATCATTATTACTCAGAATTACTGATTTCTGGAAGAAGAAATGAGCAAGCAGTTCTATGACAGAAATGTATTATAACAGTCCACGGCCAGATTTAGTATAGTTTGTTGATTTAAACAAGTGCTGGTATCAAATTTGTGATTTCTATGAGTTCTAACAACCTTAACAAAATGTGACTTTTATTAGCACATACAGATATAAGTAATTTTTCCCTACTTCATAATAGATAATGTTCAAAACTCCTATAAGTAATTATAATAAAAATTTTACTGATTTTAATTTGGCAAGTTAACCAATTGTATCATAAATGCAAATTGATAGTGGTAAAAGTACTAAGCTATTCATATATTTTGAAGGTAATTATTTCCATGTACACAAAATAACCAATGTGATTTATTCTTAAAATGTAAAGAATGGAATCATGTAGTCAAATGATCCCAAATTTTTCTCAAAAACAATCTGTCTTCTGAGAACATTTCATAGGCCCTATGAGTTATGTTTCACTCTGTCGGTAACTATTTGTTGCATATATATGACACTTGAAAGGTCCTATCCCCATCTGACGCAAATGCACAAGAAATAAATGCTTCTGGCTGTACCACTCTGATCACTTACTTGAGCAATCGCTAAAACGCAGAACTGCTAAAGAAAGCAGGTGAAAAATACAGAGAACTGATGGTCCACGGACTCAGTAGTAAACATTAAGGAAGCCATATATTCCAATAAGGTATGATGAATGAGGACAAAAGCTAACTTTTTCTGAGTCCAAAGCAGGAATCTGGCATTATCTCCTAAAGATGGAATATTCTTTATATAACCCAATATCTCAATAATTACTTTTCTGTTCCTTCCCAGTTCATCATCTTAGACTACTACCTCCAAATTCTACTATTTTTAACATTAGTTAAATTATAGGCTCCTGTGAGGGAGGGAAAAAGGGAGATGATGGTAGGTAGATAGGTATGTAGATACATAGATAGATGGATAAGGGATCATGAAAAATATATTTTACTGGATTATAAAAATCTTCGTAATTCCAGGATTTATGATGAATGGCCTAAGAATACCAAGCAGTCTTGTCATAGCCCATTTTTGAGGATATAAACAGGGATCTTAAACAGAAAAAGCAGGGCGCCTGGGTGGCTCAGTCAGTTAAGCAACCGACTCTTGATTTTGGCTCAGGTCATGATCTCAGAGTCCCAGGTGCCCAATGTCAGACTCCTTGATTGGGGAGCCTGCCTCTCCCTCTCCCTCTGCCCCTCCCCCTCCTTGTACTTTCTCTCTCTTAATAAATAAATAAATCTTAAAACTAAAATAAAAGAAAAAGCAAGGCTCCTGAAAAAAACAAATGTCAAAATGCTCTTCTAATCCTTTTGTTCCTAGGGTTGTCATAGCGATAAAAGAAAGAGCAAAGAGTTGCGGAGGAGGGAGGGGGGAGATTTATGAACATTTGAATTTATAAAAATAACTTTTTAAGTTTCTTCTTTGAAAGAGATGTGGGATAAGACTCTGCCCATCTTGGGGTAGGAACCCTGCAGTTCATAAAAATCTCTAAAATTCTGTGGGTCAAACATGTTCAAGTCCTTTAGGTAAAGCATACAATCTTAAGGATCGAAAGCTACTGCAGAAATAAGGCATGCTAACAGATAATACACATGAAAAATTAATGGAATAGCATATGTCACAAAATATACTAGTATCTGTTTATTTGACCTGAAGTCAAAAAGACACTTTACAAAAACATACAGCATAATAAACCAATCTTGACTGCAAGATGGCTTTTGTAAACTTTTTGGGAAAAAATAAGATGAGGAGCCCCTGGCTGGCTCAGTCCATAGAACATGCAGCTCTTGATTTTGAGGTTATAAATTCAAGCCCCATATTGGGTATAGAAATTACTTTAAAAATAAGATAATAGGGCAGCCCGGGTGGCTCAGAGGTTTAGCGCCGCCTTAAGCCCAGGGTGTGATCCTGGGGACCCGGGATCAAGTCCCACGTTGGGCTCCCTGCATGGAGCCTGCTTCTCCCTCTGCCTGTGTATCTGCCTCTTTCTCTCCTCTCTGTGTATTCTAATGAATAAATAAATAAAAAATCTTTAAAAAAAAATAAGATAATAAAATCTTTAAGAGGAAGAAAGAAAGAAAGAAAGAAAGAAAGAAAGAAAGAAAGAAAGATTAATCTCTAGCTAAAAAAATCCAGAATCAGAAATTGGCCTGAAGTTTAGCTAGAAATTTTGCTTCCAGATTAAAGAGTATTTATCCTTTCCATTTAAATCCAGGAATTATCTTTTTTTTTCAGGATTTTATTATTTATTTATTTATTTATTTATTTATTTATTTATTTGATAGAACGAGAGCACAAGCAAGGGGGAGAGGCAGAGAGAGAATCAGATTCCCTGTTGAGCAGGAAGCCCAAAGCTGGGCTCAATCCCAGGACCTTGAGATCATGACCAGAACCTCAAATCCAAGAATTACTGTTAAGGGAAGAGAGGTATTATTTTACTGTAATTCTACACATTCTCTATATAAGGCAATTGACCCAATATGATTAGATTATATCAAACAAGTTATATAGAGTGAACCTGTCTCTTAATTTTTTTACCCGGTCTCTCAATTTTAATATCTCTTTATTTTATTTGGTTTCGTCACAATTATGTCCAAATTAGTTGTTTGAGCAAAAAACCATTCATTCCCTTTGGAGTCACCGAGTTTTTAGATATTTCAATGATTTAGCGAGACTGCTCATAGATTTAAAATTTTTAACACACAACAAATCTATGTAGCAGAGTTTAGAAATTATTTCAGTAAAACATTTTTGATGATTAAGGTATGTACATATGTTTTTATATAAACCTGTGCACTAGCAGATAGTCTTATTTGTAAGACTTAAAGACCCTTAGAGATCCTGTTGTCCCTGAGAATGATTAACAGAAATCTTTGAATATCCTTTAGGTACCTCAAATCCAGCATATCCAGAACAAACCACTTCCTGCCACAACTGCTTCATATCTCCTTTTGTCAACTCAGATGTATCACCATCTTTCCAAGCATGGAAGCCTCTCTCTCTCCTCTATCACGCCATTGGAAAACCACAAATTCCTGTGAACTCTCTCTGTTTCACACCTCTCCTATTTATCCCCACCTCTACGGTGTGAAGTAAGTATCTCATCATTTCTTACATAAGTCTCTGCAGTCACTGCTTCCACATTTCCAGCCACCCTTCCAATCTATCACCTACTCTAAATCACAAACATGATCATGCTTTCTTGTCACATTTTGAAAATCCTTCAAGAACTCTCCATAACTTGCCCTTGCGCTAAAATTCTTTATGATCCTCCAGTCCATAAATACATGTATAACATTATCTTCTACTACTCACTTCTCCTTCCTCTCTCTCCTTTGAAATTACTTACCAAACTCTACTCCATAATTCTGATCCTTAAGTCCCGGTCTTTCCACTTATTCCATCTGCCTCAAACTGTATTTCCTGCCTGCCTTTGTATCCAACTTTTTCAGGCTGCCACTGGCCTGCCAGACCTAGCTAAAACATTACTTTCTCCCTGGAAACTTCCTTATGCATTTTTTTAAAGATTTTATGTATATATTTAAAGAGTGTGAATCCAGAGAGGGATGGAGAGCAGGAGAGAATCCCAAGCAGAGGAGTCTCCACTGAGTGTGGAGTCCAACACAGGGCTCAATTCCACCACCTAGAGATCATGACCTGAGCTGAAATCAAGAGTCAGACACTTAACCGACTGAGCCACCCAAGCACCCCATTATGCGTTTTTATGTAGAGACACTCTCCTTCATGCTTCCCACAGCATCTAGAACAGTGACCACACAAAACAATATCTTTGAATGACTGAGTGTTCTGAAGAGCAAAACATTACACACACAGCTTTCTTCAGCATTAAAATAAAATAGCACCACTATTAAAACTATCATTTGTTGTCCTGAGGATGTTAAAGCTAAGATAAAATACACACAGCAAGGACAGCAAAACAACCCTGCCCAGGAACATGTACTACTCCTCGGGCAGTGGGCTAAGTGCTTTATATGGTTTATTTAATTCTCATAATACTCCATCAGGTTTTACCATTAGCAGCCCCACTTTATAGATGAGAAAATGAAGACTCAGAGAGGTAAAACTGATCATCAATCCAGATATGCAATACTGGGGCAATTTCCCAGGTAAAACAGTTATCAGTATAGTATTTCATTTGACACAAGGACAAAGATGTTGGTATGTGAATAAGTCAATTGCATCAATCTTAATAAGCAAAAGTAAAATCTGTCATATTTTAGAACTTTTAGACAGTACTGAATACCAGTAAGTACTTCTTTTATCTTTTGCACTTAAGTTCCATGTTTTTCATCAAGGATAGAGCACATCGGCTCAAGAAATAGATATGCTATGTTACAAGATTCAAAATGTTTTTATCAGTTAAGAGGAACTGGGCTTTTGAAAATGTAAATGGTACTTCAGTAACTTGCTTGTATAAATATTTTTACAAAATATCGAAAGTAAGTGATGACTTATGATATATGGGTCCCTATTATGATCTGGAAAAGTTCTTGGCTAAATAAAATTTTGTATCGTTGGCTTTTTAAGTATGAAATTTAATCAGCAGTTATCTAAGATTCTAAAACCCAAGTTTACCTCAAGACATACATGTTTGTTTTCTTACACACATACGCACACTCACACACACACACACACACAATCCCACAAGTCCTTAAATTCTCTAATCTTAAATATCACAATGAAGCTCTCAGCAGACAGCTTCATGCCATAGGCCATGTACTTGACCTCTGGTGCCTCAAAAAGAATAAGATACATGAGGTCTAAGAATTTGCTTCACCTATTCACCTTCAATCATCAAAACTAGGGATAAGTCCCAATAGAAACTCTGAATCAGTCTGCTGTTCAGTGAAAATGAATTATGAGTGAGTTTGTCAATGGCTCAGAACAAGACACAAATCTCTGAACCTAATGCAGCTAATTCTGTATTTGTCTTAATCTCAGTTAATATTTTTAAAAAGGGAGATGTCTGGGTGGCTCAGTGGTTGAATGTCTGCCTTCAGCTCAGGGCATGATCCTGGGGTCCTGGGACTGAGTCCCACATCAGGTTCCCCACAAGGAGCCTGCTTCTCCCTCTGCCTGTGTCTCTGCCTCTCTCTGTGTGTCTCTCATGAATAAATGAATAAAACCTTTTAAAAATATTTTTAAAAAGAAATTTGACTACAATATCACAGTATCTGTTATATTCAGTCATCTGTAATTTATTAGGACAAATACATTTTTTTTATCTTTTTGCATAGTTGTCTCTTTCTATCTTACTGTGAATAAGTTTAATCAGGAGACTGAAAACCTCACAGTTTTACCCAGGTTAGCTGAAGCCCTTCTATCTGTTCTGGTTTTAAAGTACTCCAAGTGTATTCTACTCAAGGTCAAGACACAGCAGAATGATATACTTCAGCCATTCAATTAAAAAGGGAGAAAGAAAGAAAGAAACTGCATATCACGTTTCTATTGTCAGATGCTTTCAATGTGATGAAAACATACTGCACACCAGTGAGTTTCAAAAGGTCATCAAATAGAAAGCTTTCTTCTTCCTCCTTGCCTGTTTAATATCGAATTGTAAGTTCACAACTTTAAGGCCCCAGCAAGGGCACTTGATTCATGTGCTCCTCCATTTGTTCTTCCTTTATCATTCATTCATTCATTCAGAAAACTCTAACCCAGAGTGGGATCATCAGCCAGTGAGCTCAGCAGAGAGAAGCAAGGCGACTACCTGAAATAATTGTTTTAAACAGTCACTACCCATGCTTAAGTGCCAGAGTTTTAACAAGAGCTTCTGCTCCACAAAAGATCAGCTTAACTTCACCATTATTTTTTTCCTCTCTCTGTACTCTCAGGTCCCAGCTTAATGAAAAATAAGAAATAACAGGGCATGTCCTGGGAAAGCCAGTTCTCATTTTTGCTTTGCATATGAAAGCTCCAAGAATGTTGGATAAGCATGTGAGGCTGGAGGTGAGCAGAATAGCTCACGTCACACTTTTGAAGTGTTCTAATGCTAAACCATCCTCAAACGTCCTTTGATCTGACGGGGCTCAGAAGGTCCTTGTTCCCTTTTCTATACTCAGTCGCATTTTATTCAGGCTGTTCTGTGAACTGTTCATCCAGCTTTCCTCAAGAGCTGCTAGAAATGAAAGGAAGCAATTGACTTTTCCACAAGTCATACTGCCATCTGTTAAGGGTGCTCCCCCCACCTCTTTAAATCTGCTGAGGAAGTCCCTTTCCTGCTTCCTGGTTTCCTCCCCAAGCTCAACTGGAAGCATTAACTAAACTGTGAGGCTTAATAATTTCAATTTTCTGGGCTGCCAGGACAGAACAGAAAGAGAACGGCTTTTCCACGCAGCAGGAAAATGGACAGAGTCCAAGTCTGAAAATCCTTCCCCAGTTGGCTGGACTATTCAGATCCAGCAAAAATAGTTTATAATCATCATAAGAACAATTGCCATTGTCATGTTCCAAACCATGCATAACAGAGCTACCCTTTGTTATAAACTCTCTGTTGGCCACACTGTAACTGGGAAATCATCTCAAAATTTCCTCCCTTACTACAGATGGTCTCTGCAAAAAGAGAGGCATCTGCCCCTGTCAGCTCTGCTACAAAGGCCACAGGATCCCCCGCAGGGTGGAAAATATCATCGCGAGACATCCAAGTGACTTCTGAGGTGCTTTTAGCTTCTTTTGTACACTGAAACATCTTCTAACCACCCTATTCTGTTTACTTTCTTTCTTTCTCTCTTTCTTCCTTCTTTTCTTTCTTTTTTTTCATTTTCTGAAAAACCAAGGGGAGGAAAAGTAGCATTGTAAGTGAGCCTTCCAAAGGGCATAAATACTTCAGGGCAACAAGACAAGTCACAATTCATTTGCCTCATTTCATTCATTATAGCTATGAATGTCAATGCACCTCACTTTTTAAATTTTCAAACAAAGAATTCGACCTGTAAAATGCCTAAAGCATGGCAGTGACCTCCAAATGAATAAAAAGGGAGTTAAATATCCTATAGCAGCAGTTCTATGAGCATCATATGCATTTCGATTTTTCAACAAAACTCGTTAATATGGCCTTAGAGAAGGCATTCCAAATTAGTAACATATTTAATATTGGCAGACTGTTTCTAATGAAACGTCTGCTCTGTCACTTTCAAGTAATAATGTGACTAGAACTAAACTAATAGAAAATTGCCTAATGAAATTCCTGGCTTTATTGAATAGATATGATTTCCCACCAGCAAATCGGTTGTCTAGAATGTAAATATTTACTTCTAATGTGCTTAAGGAAGCTTACAAAGTTTATTGATGCTACATATTCAACAAATACACAGAGATAGTATAAAGTTAAATTCCACGATGTCCTCCATTTAATAATTTTAAAAATTTGACAGAGTCAGTATCAACAAATTCTCTCAGCCCAAATTTATTGTAAGGAACTAGCTAAGAGCCAGAGATACAAAGAGTTATATTATGTATGCCTTGCCATAAAAGAGTTTATAATGTATTCTAAAAAGACATCCATAAAAACATACTGCATTAGTCGGGGTTGTACAGAAAAACAGAACTAATACAGTATGAAATACTTAATATATGTAGTGAAACTGCCTTCTTCCACTATGTATTCTGTATTTCCTCTTAATTTCCCATGCGGTAGACTCATTATGCTGTCTCCTGTGGAAGCATTTCTCCCTCTAGAATTAAAATCTTTAGGACAGTGAAGCATAAGTTCAAAGGAACAGAAAGCAAAATATTTGCTAATGATTCACTATGGGTAATAGTGAATAGTGGAACTATGGTGCCATCCCGTTCCCACTCCTTGTTCCCTGGACCCCACGAATCATGATTACAAGAGTTAGAACACCACGTATTTGCATCTTGACTCAGAACATACACGGCCTTCTGTACAACCTTGCACAGTCCTGCAAGCTACTCCCACTTAGCAGGCACTGTCACTGAGTCTTCAAAAGGCCATTCCGTTCAAGCTAGCTATTTCAGGATGATCAGAAACATAGTAAGATCAGGGAATTTCATGAAAATGGGCCCACCGCCACACTTCATTCACTATGAAGGAAGTTCTAAGGTCAGAAGCAATGTTGTATGGAATACCATGATGATGGATAAGTAGATTTGGCAGTAGAGAGCATTGCATTTAGGGAAGGCAAATCCACATCTAGAGTTAAGTGTCTATTCAGATAAGAACAAAACACTTTCTCTCCCATAGTGGAAGGGGCTTAATCTGCCAGCAAATAGCTGGCTGATCACCCTAGGAAATGGTGCCATATCAGACTCAGTGCCGGTCTCTGCTGCTGGTAGATTGAAATCCAGTAGTGGCCACAGCCACACAGGCCTTAGTAAGCAGAACACCACAGTTCTGAATCCATGCATAACTGTCATGCCTGTTATCATGGTCACTTTGTTCATGAGCCTATTGGGTGATAATAGGGATGAAGGGGGAAGAGGTTCACCTGCATCAACAAAATAGGTCACTACCCACTGGATTTTTAAAATTGTCCTCAACTAAGGTCAGAAGCACTCACATGGAACAAAAATATCTTCATATTCTTTGTTCATTCAGAGAGATCTATCCACATACCTCTTCTCCAAATTACCTTGTTGCCAATTATCCAATCATGTTCCTTCCAAATCTCTGACTATCCAAACAAATCATTCGCCATGAATTGATATATAATCATACAACTGGGCACTTCTCAGGAATGCTCAGGATCTTGGAGAATAACAATGGATTATAATAAACTAAGTGGTAATTTCAATTATAGCTGCCCTACCAGATGTGCTTTTATGTCTTCAGTCAATTAACACATCTGCTACAAAAAAAAAAAAAAAAAAAGAGCAAACTGGAGATTTCAAAATATATTACAAAACTATAGTAATCAAAACTAAAAGATTTCTGCACTGCAAAAGAAAACAATAAAATTAAAAGGCAATCTACAGAATAAGAGAAAATATTTGCAAAACACATATCTGATTAAGGGTTAATATCTAAGCTATAAAAGAAACTCATACAACCCAGTTAGCAAATAATAATAATAATAATAATAATAATAATAATAATAATAATAAGGCAGCCCAGGTGGCTCAGCAGTTTAGCACTGCTTGATCCTGGAGACCTGGGATCGAATCCCACGTCGAGCTTCCTGAATGGAGCCTGTTTCTCCCTCTGCCTGTGCCTCTGCCTCTCTCTCTCTCTCTCTCTGTCTCTTCATGAATAAATAAATAAAATCTTAAAAATAATAATAATAATAACCCAAATAAAAAGTGGGTAAAGAAGCCAAATAGACATTTGTCCAAAGAAGACATATAAATGGCCAACAGGTATGGGAAAAGGTACTCAACATTACTAATAATCAGGGAAATGCAAATCAAAATCACAATGAGATGTTATCTCATACCTGTTAGAATGGCCTTTATCAAAAAAGAGATAACAAGTGTGGTGAGGATATACACTGTTGGTGGAAATGTAATTTTTTTAAAAGATTTTATTTATTTATTAATAAGAGACAGAGAGAGAGGGAGGGAAAGACACACCAGAGGGAGAAGCAGGCCCCATGCAGGAAGCCCAATGTGGGACTTGATCCAGGAACTCCAGGATCACACCCTGAATGGAAGGCATACAGTCAACCTCTGAGCTACCCAGTAACCCCAGTGGGAATGTAATTTGATACAGCCTCTATAGAAAACAACATGGAGTTTCCTCAAAAATTTAAAAAATAGAACTACCATATTATCCAGGAATTCCACTTCCAGCTATATATCCAAAGGAAATAAAATCACTAACTCAAAAAGACATCTGTACCCCCATATTCATTGCAGTATTATTTATAGTAGCCAAGGCAGGAATCAACCTAATTGTCCATTGATGAATGAGTGAATAAAGAAGTCATGGTACATATATAGAATACAATACCATTCACCCATTAAAAAAAGATGTAATTCCTGCCATTTGCAACAACATGGATGAGCTTGAAGGCATTATGCTAAGTGAAGTAAGTCAGACAGAGAAAAAGAAATAATATGATCTCATTTATATGTAGAATAAAAAAAAAAAATGAACTCTACAAACAGAGACAGATGGTTGACTGCCAGGGGCAGAGGGTGGGGTATGTAAAATGGCTGAAAGTGGTCAAAGACCATAAACTTCCAATTATAAGATGAATACGTTCTGGGGAGTTAATATACAGCATAGACTATGGTTAATAATACTATTTTGTACATTTGAAAATTGTTGAGAGAGTAGATTTTTAAAGTTCTCACAATTGGGTTCCTAAGTGTCTCAGTCAGTTAAGCATCTGCCTTTAGCTCAGGTTGTGATCCTAGGATCCTGGGATCAAGTCTCATATCAGGCTTCCTGCTCCAGTGGGAGCTTGCTTCTCTCTCTCCTTCTGCCTGCCACTCCCCCTGCTTGTTGTCTCTCTCTCTCTCTCTCTCTCTCTCTGTCAAATAAATAAATAAAGTCTTTAAAAAAATCAAAAAGCAAAAACAAAAGTTCTCACGATCAAAAAATAAAATGAACTATATCCAGGTAAGGCGATGGATTGACTAACCTTATTGTGGTAATCATTTCAAATATACACATATGCCAAATCAACACATGTATACCTATGCAATGTTTTATGTCAGTGATATCTCAATAACACTGATGGGGAAAAAGGAAATGAAGAAATTACTTAGATGTCCAAAAATGAAGAAGCAGCCAAGTAAATTATGGTATATAACCATACAGTGGTAAAACATTATTTAGTCATTAAAAAAATAGTATAGAAAAATATTTAGTGAAATATATGTTTATGAGTATTGTTATACAAAAACTACATGAATGGAATTACTTCCATTTTCATGTCAATGTTTACCGTATCTTCATATATATATGTAAAATTATTTAAACATACTACTCTGCCCTACAAAAACACCTGAAATAGCAGTAGTTGATTCTGAAAGATAAACTTAAGATAACGAGGACAGTAAATAATGGCCCTAAATTCAAACTGACAGCTCTCCGATTTCAAAACCATACTGATTTTGAATATGAGAATATATGATACTAAGATGTGAATAATATATGTAAAGTCATGGAAAAGGTGATCAGCAGAGATCAAAAACAGAAAAGGACGATAAGAATTTCATTGCTGGGGTGCCTGGGTGTCTCGGTCAGTTAGGCATCTGACTCAATTTCTGCTCAGGTCATGATCTCAGGCTGGTGAAATTAAGCCCTGCATATGGCTCCCCTCTCAGGATGGAGTCTGCTTGAGACTCTCTTTCCTTCTGCCTCTCCCCCTGCTCACTCTCTCTCTCTCAAATAAATAAATATATCTAAAAAAAAAAAAGTTATTTCATTCCAATGTTCATTTCAAACACTTGTCAAAATATCTAATGGTTTTTAACCTTCATCATTCAACTCTCACAAGAACTAGGTTGAGCTCTTTAATTGGATTGTAATTTATAAGTGTGATCAAATATTTTTTAAGTTAGACCCATAATTTAATAAATATACTTTCAACTTCTAGAGGCCAGAAAAATAGTAATTTGTTCTTCAGCACTCTGTTCAGTTCTTTTGAAAAAGATTAACCATGTTGGAGTTCATTTTAAAAATAGTCCGAAAAGATTTCAGGGTGTGGAAAATGATTTCTTCCAATGAATTTGGATCAGTAATTTTTCTTGAAATTAGATAAACCAGCATGACATTCAGGACTCAATTTAAGACCAACTTGTTCACACTAGTTTTCCCAAAGCAAAATACAAGGTAGTATCAACCTATTTCTCATCTGCATTATATATTTGAATGTAAAATAACCAATTATATCAAATTTATCTTGTGTTTAGTTGAATTGTGATCAGTTAGCTCTTGTGACATCTAAGTTTACTCGGCCTTGAACTGTTACCACCAAACAGAGCTTTCTCTTTTCCACATCATTGCCTGACTCCCATAAGAGTTACCCACAGCCTTTTATTATCAGATTAATTGTCACAGGAAACATATCCTTTCAGCTTAAACAGCCAGGAGCTATTATTATTCTTTTTTTCTAGCAAGAAAAATGTGACCTCCTGTCCACAAGTTTCATATCCCAGAGTGAATCAGGTTTATCATTTAATTTACAATTGGATGACTTTAATGTTCCTACTTGGCAGAAAATACAACAAAATCTTTTATCAGTTACCTCTATGTAAAGCCCAGGAAAGAGGTTTTAGGATGAGAGGAAGAAAAAGCAACTCCATGTTTGGTTTGAAACTTGTGATTTGGGATCCCTGGGTGGCGCAGCGGTTTAGCGCCTGCCTTTGGCCCAGGGCGCTATCCTGGAGACCCGGGATCGAATCCCACGTCGGGCTCCTGGTGCATGGAGCCTGCTTCTCCCTCTGCCTATGTCTCTGCCTCTCTCTCTCTCTCTGTGACTATCATAAATAAAAAAAATAAAATTAAAAAAGAAAATGAAACTTGTGATTTGACACCACCTCGGGGCTGGAGGAGAGAAAAAATGGTAGTAGCTGTTATAAATGCAATAAATATAGTAATAGCTATCACGTGCAGGATATTCATGTATATTTTATTAGCAATCTCAAAACCCACCAAGTTAATATTATAATTATTAATTTATAGACAAATAAACTAAGGCTTAAGAGATTAAATAACTTGTTCAAATTTATTCAGTAAGTACCAGGACAAGTACTCTAATCTTTTCCTGACTCCATATCCATGCTCTTTCCACTATTTCATTCTATCTCTATTTATAGATCTGCCTCTTGCCTCCTATCCAACTCAGCTCCCCAAGAAAAGAATTGATAAGGACCTGTTTCCTGGTAGCTGCATAAAAAGGTAAGAATAGGTTTAGTTTAAGGTAATGAAAGCAAAGAATATGGCTACTGCAATATCTTGAGTTTCAAACCTAAAGCAGGCAAGTTTGTATCAAGTTAAGCTGTCCCATTCTTCAGTGGAGAAACCAATTAATTCTCATAAAGAGATTAGGCTCTTATTTTAAGTCCAAAGAGGAACATATTGAAGCCTTATGAGAAATCCAAAATGTTATTGAATTAATTGGGCTTGATAAAAATTGATAGAGTTTTATTAGGGACTGTGCAATTACAATAGACCCTAAGCTACATGTAGGGGGAGAAAGCTGGGACAAGATTTGTTTTATTTACTGCAAATCCCTAGTATCTAACATTTTAATAAGAATTACTCAGTAAATATTTGTTAAATCCAAAGTAAATCGTCCCTTATGCCAAGCTTATTTATAACTTTTAAAGATTTTTATTTTTTAGTGTTTTAAAGTAAAAAAAAAAATGTATTAAGAAGAAATTATTACTGACTGGAAAGATTAGTTCAAGAATTTTTCAGGAGACTTGAATATTAGGAATAGTTTCACTTTAAGGCCCCATTACACTGATATCATTGAAAACAATAGGTCTCTGATGAAAATAATCAGCAACATACCTAGAAGCTTCAACTGAATATTCAGAAAAGGTCAGATATCTAAAATACAGCACCTCTTCTATTCTAAGACATTATCAATAGCAATGAACACCATAGGTTTAATAATAGCTCCTTTTTGAGGAAAAAAGGTAACAATGTATTAATTGTAGATAAATAAAAAAATATTACCTGTATTACTTCACAATATGATATTCATAAAATAAATAAAACTTTATTCATAAATATCACAATCAGATTTTGGGTCTAAGACTTCTTCATAAGATATCTTTAATAATATTTCTGAGTACTTTTTGGCCATTGCAATTTAGGATAATGATGCCATGCACTTTTTTATAACATGACTGGAATATTGATTGGTCTCCTAGTATCATCAGGATTAAGACATTAGTGTCATTAAGATAGTCATTAAAAATCTAAAGCTTATAAAATATGGCAGGACTATCATATCTAGTACTGGTAACCAAGATAATTCAGATTAATCCTCTAGCCCCCACAGATAACAAATAAAAAACTGGACAAAATACATATTGTTAAAAAGCAATAAAGAACTAACAAGAGAGAAGGATAACTGAGCCAAGATACAATACACTACAAAACTCTGGAGAAAAGAACCCTACATTCCATGATGTTTTTGTTCCAAAAGCATTTGCCAATCTTAAACAGTTGACCAAGAGACTGAGTATTTTTTTATAAAGAAACCAGTAAGAATAAGAGAACCCTCATGGGGAAGAATTTGCCTCAAATTCCCCTCTTTCCTGAAATTATATCACCTTAAAATGTGCAGCATATTAAGTGAAGAATTTGTTACAGAGAAAACACATTCATGAGCTAACAGCAGCACATTTATGGATTATCCACTGATTCATACATATGGTTATTTTCAAGTTAAATATTTCAAAATATTAAAGGATAATCTCTAATAGCTCTTTTGGGATTCTCAATATGTGTGAACTACAGTTAGTAATTCTTTTTGGTGCTAAAACGTCAGTTTCTGACTTACTTTATACTTAGTACTAGACATATGGTACACAATAAATATTTTCTGCTTATCTCATGCTGCCAAAAATGGAAAATGAGGTAACTAATTACATTAGATTTCCCTGTAATACATATCTCAACAAATACATTAGGAAAAAATCATGAATTTCAAAGATATAATATGCCACTATATCTTTATACCAAAATAGTTTGTATAATATGATTGAGATCTGCAAAAATACTTTATCTTAAACTTTTCATTGCTTTATGTGATCTATTACAAAGTTCCCATGGCGTGTGTGATACCAAAATTTTTCTTCCAATATAAGTAAATATTCTCCAGAGTTTGATATTGAAAAAGATAAAACTGGATATATAAATTATTTCCATGACTTCAAACATGAAGCTGAGATTTCAGATTGGATGTGTATAAAGCTCTCAGGTGATATCTTTCTGAAGTGAACCAAAAGCTAGAAGAACAGGAAAGTAAAATGGAAATACCATCTTCATTGATACTAATACCCTTGACACCCAACTTCAAAATAAATGAAGAAAGGCTACCAATGGAGTGAACTGTACAAGAGTGAAAGGAAAAGAAAAAAAAAAAAAAAAGATGCTTGCCACTGAAGATTTCAGGTAGAGATGGGAAGATAAAAACAAATGGACCAAACTCAAAGCCAGTCCATAAATACGTGGAAATTAAAGTGGTAATGAAAGTAACATTGAATAGTATGTGAGTGAGAGTAGAATTATTCAATAAATTGTATGCAAACTATTTTATAGAGAAAAAATGAAATCCTATAGCATCTCTTACACAAAAATCAATTCCAGGTGAATTAGAGATTTAAATGTGACCATCAAAGCTACAAAAAAACTTGCAGGATATAAAAAGCAGAATATCTCTATGACCTGGAGGTAAGAATTTTTCAAACAAGATTAAAAAAATACAAGGTTGAAAGGAAAATATTGACACATAGGGCTTCATTAAAGTTGAAATAATATATTTATCAAAAACATCATAACAAAAATGAATATATGACCCACAAGTTATGAGAAGTTCAATGTACCATCATAACTGACAAAGGATCAGTGAAGATAGAAAGAATTCCTCCAAGTCCATATAAAAATTAGAATTAATGCAATCGAAAATTTTTGGAGAAAACTGAAGTATTGACAATGCCAGCAACTTAAATGAAGAAAAATAAATATGGAAGCAAAACAATTAAATGATGTCCAACCTCATCAGCGGTCAAGAGAATGAAAATTAAAACCATAATAAGGCAATATTTTACTCTGACCAGATTAACAAAATTTTTAAATCTGATATCCATGCCAGTGGCACCTGACTGGCTAAGTCAGTTAAGTGACTGGCTCAGGTCATGATGTCGGGGTCCTAAGATTGAGCCCCAAGTCGGGCTTGCTCCTCTGCAGAGAGTCTGCTTCCCCTAACCCCCTACCTCTAGCCCTCCCCCTGCTCATCCTTTCTGTTTCTCTATCTCTCTCCCTCTCAAATGAATAAATAAAATCTTCAAAAAAAATTTTTTTTGATCTATTATCAATGCTAGCAAGGACATAGGATCCTGGGAACTATCATCTACTGTTTATGGGAATGTAAACAGACATAACTACTATGGAGAAGGCTATTTATATATTTATACATATAAGGTATATATTTATACATAAAACAATCTCAAGCTCAGCACCTGCTCCTGAGCAATGGACTCAACCTTACTTGCTGACATATTCCCTTAATATTTTTCAAAATTCTATACCCCCATGTTCATCTTTAAATTGGCTACCATCATTAATCAAAAGTTTTTGAAGCTCCAAAGAATACAATGCCCATTTTAGTATAAATACATGATCAATAAATAAAACTGTCAAGTCCTTCTTTTAAAATACATTTAAGAAACATAAATATAATAATAAATTTTTACCAACCATTATTTATTTTTAAATGCATAATCAAGCTTTTCTTTAACATTTAGGAATTTTTTTTTAAAGATTTATTTATTTATGATAGACACAGAGAGAGAGAGAGAGAGGCAGAGACAAAAGCAGAGGGAGAAGCAGGCTCCAGCTCCATGCCGGGACCCCAATGCAGGACTCGATCCTGGGACTCCAGGATCACGCCCTGGGCCAAAGGCAGGCGCCAAACCGCTGAGCCACCCAGGGATCCCCAACATTTAGGAATTTAACATCTGTCCTTTTTCTCCTGGAACTCATATCTCTATTTCATCTCCCTCACATAATTTTGTCATTACAGAATGTAGTTTATACTTGAAAGTCTATCAGTAAAAATATCATACCTATTTAGAAGGTAAGAAAATAGTAAAAAGCAAATCATTCATGAATAAAAAACAAACAAAAAGAAAAAAAATAAGATGTTTCCAGGAAGATGGAGTAGCCATACTTCTCCTTTTTCCCCCCAATAAGTACAACTAAAACCTGTAGGTATTATATATAAAATAAACGTAAGAAGACTCTGAAGAGTACAAAGAAGAAAGACTGTCTAGACACTATAGGACCCAGGCAATGACACACTGATAAGTTCTATGGGGTATCTTTTTTGCCTCATATATCCCAGACTTGGAAGTAAAGGAGCTGGAAAACTGGAAATAGCCATAGACACATGTAAAAAGAAGCCACAACAGCTTTTGTAGACAAAGGAACCAAGGAAGGGGCAGCCTAGCAAGTCAAAATACTTTTAGAAAACAATTTCTCGACCCCATTCAAACACCAGGAGGAAAAAACCATGTGGTTCCACCCCCAATCATGCCAACAAAGGCTTAGTGAGAAGTCTAGACCTCCATCCTTGTAAGATTATAAGGCACCCCAGGCCCCGCCCTGCCAAGATGGTTTCAGAGATTACCAAGTAGGAAGCCAAGCTTTTCACCTCTGCCAGCCAGTATCAAGCCTACCCCCTGCAGTGGAGACCACATGAAGAACTGGAATTCCCAAACTCCCAATATAACAAGCAGTAATGAGCACTAGCCCATCAGGCCTCAACAGAAGGCACTGCTTTAAGAAACTTATATCTCTACTTCCATCTAGCAACAGGAAGGGAGATCTTCTCCTACTAGAGAACTGTCACTATTCAGCTAAAAAAGGTTTAAATAAGATAAGAATCTCAATAAGCAATTATGGAAACAGACTTTTTTTTAAAGATTTTATTTATTTGACAGAGAGAGAGAAGAAGCAAGAGTGCAGCAGGTAGAGGGAGAGGGAGGAGCAGGCTTCCTGCTGGGCAGGGATCAAGCCCCACCCATATCAAGACTCCTGGTCCAGGATCCCAGGACCATGACCTGAGCTGAAGGCAGACACTTAACCATAAAAAAATCCTCAGCTAATTGAAAAGAAACATGCACAGTATATTTTCTGACCACAGTGAATCAAACTAGAAATCAATTTCCAAACACGTGAAAGCTAAATAACAGACTTCTAAATAATCTGTGGGCTAAAGAGGAAGTAGCAAGGGGAATAAAAAAGTACACTAATGAATGAAAATTCAGCATATGAAAAATTGTGAGTAGCTAAAGCACAATTGAGATAGATACAGCACTAAATGCTTAATATTTAGTAAAAAGAAAGTCTCAAATCAAAATCTGTTCTTTTGAGATTCTAATTACATGTATATTAGACTGTTTGATATTGTCCCTTAGCTCTTGAATGCCCCGGTACATTTTGTTCACTTTTATTTTTCTCTTGTCTTTCAGTTTAGTGTTCTTTTCACCTATGTTTAAATTAACTACTCTGTTCCTCAGCTACGTCAAGTCTATTGGTAAGCTCTTCAAAGCCATTCTTTATCTCTGTTATCATGCCCTTTAAAATTTCTCCTAACATTTCATTGGTTTCTTTCTTATAGTTCCTATATCTGTACTGAAATTCTCCATCTGTTAAATCCTACTGTTCACTTCACTAGAGACTTTTTTTTTTTTTGAGACTTTAATATATTAGTCATACTTATGCCAGAGTCCCTGTTTGATAATTTCAACTTCTGGGCCATCTCTGGATTCAGTTCCATTGATTATTAGACTGTTGTTTCTGGGGCGGGAGGGGGCGGGGGGAGTTGTATCTTAAAATTTCTCATTAAATTCCATACATCTTGTGTAGATTAGTAGAGACTAAGTAAACAGTTTTTACACTGGGAAATTTGCATGCCTCTTCTGTTAGCCATTAATGTGGAAGGACAAAGAAGAGCGTGTCAACATAGTGAGGAATTGAGCAAAGTTTGAGTTTTGTTATTGCTATGGTTACTCCCACTATACCACTTACCTTAACTTCCTCTGGAATGTGTTTGTGGGTAGGGATAGACCAGCATTTCCCGTGGGGTTTTGTTTGCTTATGCTATCTTCTCAACTTTTAGTCTTCCCTGTGCACTTGCACTACACAATGGCTCTTTCTTCACTCTCTTTTTTTTTTTTTAAGATTTTGTTTACTTATTTGAGACACAGAGACTGCAGAAGTGAGAGGAGAAGCACAGGGAGAGGGACAAGCCAACTCCATGCTGAGCACAGAGCCCCATGTGGGGCTCAATCCCATGATCTTGAGATCATGACCTGAGCCAAAATAAAGAGTCGAAGCCTTAACCAACTGAGCCACCCACTTTTTTTCTAAGCCAGTCCTATGTTAATTACCCGGTGGCACAGTGACACAAGGTATTTTACTGTGGTCTTGGCACAGCATCATTCTTAGGCAAGCCCTGTGTTAGGTCTCTGAAGTGGGACTTTCTTAATGATCATGATCTTCTTCCCCATTGCAGTCACACTTTTTTTTTTTTTTTTTTTTTTTTTGCAAGAGATTTTCCTGTCTGCTGCCCAAGAATAAGGAAATATAACCGTTAGTATGGAGTCCTAGCACCAGGATTTTTTCTTGTCTTTCCCCTGGAGGTAGAGGGTTGAGTTGTTTTTGTTTTTGTTTTGTTTCCTTTTTACTCTTTCCTCAGCTGCAATGGGTCCTCATCTATTCCTTGAGGGTGACAGCATTTTTTTTCCCTTCCTCATCATCTTAAATCTTTTGTGCCATTTGAGAGAAAGTTCTAGGGGGGCTTCATGCTTTTCACATAGACACTGTCTCTCCCCTCATTCAGGCCTATACTTCTGAGGGAGTCTCTCTCAATACTCACTGCTTGCTCTTAATATTTGTCATGAACACCCATAGAGGTCTCTGGAGAAGAACCTGCAAGTGGATCCATTTATGTCTGTGACTCCCAAGGTTTTAATATTCTCACTTGGCCTTTAGCAATTCATTAAAAAGTATAGCTGAATTATAATAGCATAGATAGCACCCAACACCTCTTCCTCCCACACTCTACAACACATGAACCAGTGCTTCCACCTTGTCATTCCTTGGAGCAGTCTGCCTGTGTTTAGATTACCAGTTGGATTCCCTTTGACATAGCTGTCTGATGGGCTCAAAAAAAGTTCTCATTTGTCATTTATTTGGCTTTAATTTTAGGGTGGAAGTACTCTTTCTTTTTACATCCTAGACAGCGGTAAAAGCTGCAGAATTTTTAATTTATGATTAAGATAAATCAAATGTAAGTCACTAATCACATAATTCCTTCTATAGAATTTCATTTTTTAGAGATTTTTAAATTTATTTATGTATTTATTTGACAGAGAAACAGAGGGCACAAGCAAGGGGAGTGGCAGGCAGAGGAAGAGGAAGAAGCAGGCTCCCTGCTGAGCAAAGTACCCAATTTGGGTCTCGATTCCAGGACCCTGGGATCATGACCAGAGCCAAAGGAAGATGCTTAACCAACTGAGCCACCAAGGCACCCGTAGATATTCTTTTATTTCCTGATGTTCTAAATGATTTTGATTTTCAAATATAATCTTTCTGCAAACCACTGTTTAGTCAATGAATCTCAATTGCTGTTTTTTGAAACTAAAATTTTGATATTCAATAGTTCCGTTTCCTTCAGTTGCTTTTAATTTAAGTTAATATTCTAAGGCACTTGGGTGGCTCAGTCAGTTAAGCATCTTCCTTTGGCTCTGGTCATGATCCCAGGGTCCTGGGATTGAGCTTCGCAGAGAGGCTCCCTGCTCAGTGGGGAGTCAGCTTATCCTTCTCCCTCTGCCCTATTTCCCTTACATTTGTGCTTGCTCCCTCTCTTGCTCTCTCGCAAATAAATAGATTTTTTAAAAAATAAATTAATGCTCTGAATTTAACTTAAATTGCAAAAATAATTAAAAAATAGAAGTATCTATACTTAACTTTGAAATTTTACTTACTAGACGTATGAAATTAAAGCTGCCATATCATTTGAGGAATTTGCAAAGAAATAACAGGATGTTAAAGTTTTAAAAGCCAGAAGATTATATTCAAAGGCAGATGACTAAAACACTGGCAGTTTAAATGACCATACACAAAATGAAAAATTTGTGTTAGAAAAATAGCATGAACTAGGGAAGATTTTTAATATACACAGATTGCAATTTCACTGGTCTGTAAGCAGTTTTATGATTCTCTAGCCAATTTCATCAGTAACATATCAATCTTACTTTAGTTAATTTTAAGAAAAGTATATGTCACCAGTAATCAAAAGCAAACATTCTTATAGAGTTGTTAAACCATTTCTGTTAAAGCTATCAAAGCATTCCTGATAGGACATAATTAGTAAATTCATCAAATTAGATATACTACAAGTTGAACTTTCCTTTAATGCATTTCTTGTGAATTGATTTGTGAAGTGTATATTAGGCAAATTGTCCGTTTTAGAAAATTGAATATTGACCAATTTACCTGCTCTCATTAAAGTTTCAAACATTAGAAACGACCTAAGCATCCATCAATAGGGAGATATTAACCATATTATCATATGTCCATAGAGCTCAAGTGTTCAAAAGAGAATCGTGAAGTTTCGAACAAACTGAACAAGAACACATCTTTAGTAGATAAGGAAAAAAGCAAGTTACTGCCATTTATATAATTTAGTGATTCTGAAAGTGTGATCTCCAGACCAGCATCATCAGCATCACCTGGGAACTTGTTAGAACGGCAAGTCTCAGCCCTGACCTAGCGAATTGGAAACTCTGAGGGGAAGAACAATAAAGCAAACTGTCTTAACAAGCCCCCCAGGTGATTGTGAGGCATGCTAAATTTAGTGAATCACCGATATAATTAAAAGGGAAACAGTGCACATATGGGTACACACTATACACACACACAAACACACTCACACACAGATCTCACACATCCCTCTAGAATCACAGACTATCTTCTTCGAGTACATAGGAATCTGAGGCACTAGGGGTCCCAGATGGAAAAGAAGCTTACTTCTGATAGGAGCTTGTGTACTTTTAGAATTGGTTTACTGTGAACATCTTTGACAAGAGTAAATTTTCAGAGAAACCTTCAGACTTAAAGCTAAAGAAATATTCAGAGCTATTGTTCATGTAGGGGTTTTTTCCCTCCCATTAAATTTCCATGTTGAAATGAAGGAAAATTAAAATTGAGACAAGTGGAAAAGAGAGAAAGCATTTTGAAATATTTTCTGCCCCCTTTTTACAGTAAACATATTAAGTTAGAGGAAAAGTAGCAGGTTATAGCCAAGGTACATATTTCATTATTAGGAACTTGAAACAACTAAGGTAACAAATAGTGATTTTAATTAATTGTCATGCTATTACCTTTCTAAAGATATCCCCACATGACACTTTTCAAAATGTCTACACAAAGCAGAAAATTATTTGTAAAATATATCAGAGTGGGTATCTACAGGCTACAACTTTAAATGGAATATAAGATATCATATGCATAATTCATTTCCTTCACATTGTAGTGAACTTGGCAGTAACCTCAATTGAAGCATACAGACATGAGCTCATATTAAGTCTCTAAGGCAAAAGGTTGCTGTTATTTTTTCATTCTATAAGATTTTCTGAGTTTATATGAAATATTTCAAAATGTTTGAAATGCAGCCTATCAGCATATCTTTAGACATCTTTCCATTTCTAAAACAATCCAGATGGTCAACTAATTACTAGCACCACAACCAAAAAAAATTAAATTAATAGTACTTCCAAGGTTCAGTATGATTTTCTTTTTGAGGGGGTAAATACTCATCTTTTTCAAACCATAAATCAGGTAAATTCATAAGAAGAACTGAAAAATATATACATCCTTGTGATTATTATAAGTTGTATGTTTTACTTATAAAAATCCAGTGGTGGTTTTTGAAACATGTCCACAATTTTTATTTTATTTCTCCTTTCCAGAGATGGGTAGAATACAGCAGAAGTGATGTTATATCATTATTTTTTTAAGATTTTATTTATTTATTGACGGGAGGATGGGGGGAGCAAGCAGGGAGAGCAACAGAGGAAAAGGAAGAAGCAGGATCACTGCTGAGCAGGCAATGCAACGCAGGGCTCCATCCCAGGACTCTGGGATCATGGCGTGAGCCAAAGGCAGACACTTAACCGCCTGAGCCACTCAGGTGCCCAATATTGTAGCATTTCTGATATTAGGTCATAAAAAGGTTTCCATCTTAGATACAAAAAAAAAAATCTCTATCTTAGATCATTTATTCTTAGAGAATTCACCTTCCATGAGTGAGGAACACTTAGGAAGATTTGGAGAGTCCCACATTGTGAGGAACTAAGATCTCCAGCCAACAGCCAGCAAAGAACCAAAGCCTGTCAACAAACAAGTGTTTGAACTTAGAAGTAGATCCCACTCACACTCATCTCCAGCTAAGCAATGACAGCAGCCCTGGCCAACAGTTGACTCTAACTTCAAGAGAAGTTAGAACCCATGAACTAGAACCCTCCAGCTAAGTCCTTCATACTGGCTTTAAAATTCCTGACTCACGGAAACTATGAGGGAGCTAATATTTGTTGTTTTGTTTAAGCTGTTAAATGAGCAATTTGTTATGCAGAGACAGATCATTAATGCATGTCATAAACTGTATTATCAGTTACATATAGTGAACATACGCATTTCCCCAATATCCCTTACTTTGTAGAATCCTTCCCCACTTTAAATAATCCTGCATAACCCATGACATTCCTGGAACAGCTGATTTTTACACCCTCCTTGGCAAGGAAGCTCAGCAAATCAGAATACACAATACCTTGACCAGAGTGACCGCTTCAGAGTCAGATACGGAAGCTAAACTGGGCAATTCAGAATCCCCTCAAATAATGTTACCAGAGTACTTAGGAAAGATAATCACTCTTTCTCTGAGATCAGCATTCTAAGTTTCACATAAGATTAAAGCTGCTAGGTCATCTTTTCACTCTTTGGAAAGATATGTTCTGAAAATAAAGCCAGGTAGATACACAAAAGCAAGTAAAAAGAGTGTGTGATTTTTATCACACTGTTTAAACCTCTGTATCCTATTATCTACCTTTAACTTCCCACTTAGGTGAGGTCTTTCATGCTTCAGCTCTTTTAGGAAGTTGAGTTGGGCTTCTGTTTTGAACAAGTGTGAATTAGTCAACTGAATGAGTCCTAATAAATATGACAATTTTTTTAAAGATTTTATTTATTTATTCATGAGAGAGAGAAGCAGAGACACAGGCAGAAGGAGAAGCAGGCTCCCTACGGGGAGTCTGATGCGGGACTCGATCCCGGGACCCCAGGATCACACCCTGAGCTGAAGGCAGGCACTCAACCACCGAGCCACCCAGGAGTCCCAAATGTGACAAATTTTACGAACTCAAAATACACCTAAGACTTTTGCTTCTGGCTATGATAGAGTAACAGGAACCAGTTTTTCCCTGTTACCATAAAAAACTTAAAATGCACAAACTATATGAAACAATTTTCAGACATCAGACAAAAGTCATCTCAGCACAGTAATCCCTAGAAAAAGGAAACTAATGAAGTAAGGCCTAAAATTGCCCCAGCCTATTGTCTACAGAGTTTCTAGGCTTCAACACAGAATAGTGAAAACCAAACAGACCCCAGAAGTCACCCTGAATTAAGACAGTTGAGACAGTTGAGAATGGGGAGTCCAAAGCATCTAGACTTCATAGGGTAGAATAAAAAAGTGCTTTCAGAGAGAAATCTGAAAATATGCAAGGAATTTCTCTTGAGTCTCCAGCTGAGTAGTTTTTAGTACATGTATGTGAGGTAACTACCTGAGGCTGGTAAAGCAATTCCAGAGATCATAGCCGGCTGGGAATAATTCATCCTCCCAACAGCTAGACTGTAAAAATTTCTTAATGCACGAGGCAACGGGTTATGTACTTAGAAGGAGATTATCTCAACAGTGGAGCCAAATTAGCTCCAGGCTAAAGGCTACCCTGCAATTTTCAAAAGGAACTTAGATAAATCATAGAATAAACTTCAAAAATATGTAAAAAAAAATACAAAAATTCCAGAACCAGACAACATATAATTCACGAAATCATTTCGACAATTTCAGTCAACACCGTACAGGCTTGTCCTAGCCAGTGCATTGAGAATGAAACTGAAAACACACAGACTGGGAAAAAAAGAAAATTATCTTTATTCACAGATAACATGAAGATCTATGTAGAAAATCTTAAGGAATCTGCAAAAAAAAAAATCTGCTAGAACTAATAACAATGTTTAGTAAGACTTACAAAATCAGTATACAAAAATTATAGTTCTACAAATCAGAAATTTAAAATTTTAAACTGTAACATATATAATAGCATGGAAATTTTTTAAATATTTAGGGATAAATTTGATAAAATATGTATAAAATCTGTACACTGAAAACTATAAAACATTGATGAGAGAACATTTTTAAGACATAAAAAAAAGCATACATCTTCAGAGGTCATGTCAATTATTGTTAAGATTTCTTTCTTCCTAAATTGACGTATATAAATTCAGTACAATCTCAAACAAAATTCCAGCAAGTTTTCAAGAGACTGACTACCTGACTCTAATATTTATACAAGAATGATAAGACCTAGAAAAACCAAAGTGATTTTTTTAAAGGAACAAATTAGAGGACTTATATTATCAGATTTCAAGATATATAACAAAACCGCATTAATCAAGATAGTGTAACATTGGCATAAAGATAGACATGTAATCCAATGCTACTAAGTAGAAAGAAATAAATCCACACACATATGGTCAATTCATTTTAACAAAGGTGCCAAGGCAATTCAATGGAGAAATCATAATCCTTTCAACAAATTGGGCTAGGGCAATTGGATAATCTTATTAAAAAAAAAAAAAAAAGCAGGGGATCCCTGGGTGGCTCAGTGGTTTAGAGCCTGCCTTTAGCCCAGGGCATGATCCTGGAGACCTGGGATTGAGTCCCACATCAGGCTCCCTGCATGGAGCCTGCTTCTTCCTCTGCCTGTGTCTCTGCGTGTGTCTCTGCCTCTCTATGTCTCTCATAAATAAATAAAATCTTTAAAAAATAAAAATAAACAAATAATAAAAAAATTTAAAAACAAAAAGCTTCAATCATTCTTTGATACCATATTTTTAAAAACTAGTAATAGACTGAAATATAGGAGCCAAACTATTAAACTTTTAGAAGAAAGCATAGGAGAAAAATCTTAGTAACTTTGGGTTTGGCAATGATGCCTGGAACATTATACAGAAAGATATTAGAGAAAACATCAATAAATTAGACTTGATTTCTCCTTCAATACTATTAAAAAATAAAGGGGTGAGCCACAGACTTGGAGACAATATTTTCAAAACATATATCCAATAAAGGACTTGTATGTAAAATATATAAATTCTTACAACATAATAAGATAATCATTTAAAAAATAGGTAAAAGATTTGAACATTTAACCAGAGAAGATACATATTTATTTACATATGAAAAGATATTCAACATTCTTATTCTTTGGGTGAAAACCACAATGATAGACCACTACATGTCTACTAGAAGAGCTAAAATTTAAGACTGAGCATAGCAAGTGTCAATAAGTATGTGGAGAAACTTGGACTCTCCTATTTTGAAAATGTAAAATGATTTAGCAACTTTGGAAAATCATAGACAGTTCTTTTGAAAAGTTAAATAGGACCATACCATCTAACGTAACCGTTCTGCTCCTAAGTTTTTACACAAGTAAATGAAAGTGTATATCCACACAAAAACTTGTATATAAACCATAAACGACTATAGAACTTTTATTTATATTCAAACCAGAAACAATTCAAAAGTTAATCAAAAGGTAAATGGACAGATGTATATAGCCAAATAATACTGCTCAGCAATAAAAAGAAATAAACTATTAATATACATAACATCTATGATTTTCAAAATTATGCTGAAGGAAAGAATCCAAAGTAGAGTGCATACCGTATGACTCTCTTTGTATAAAACTCAAAAAAAAGTGCAAGCTAATATATGTTGACAGAAAACGGACTTGTGGTCAGTTGCCTTAAGGAGAGTGGAGTGTGGGCCTGGAGAGAGGAATCACAAAGGGCACAAGGAAACTTTCAGAGGATGTCAGATATATTCATTTTCTTGGTTGTGGTGATGGTCTTATTGGTGTCAAAATCTATAAAATTTTACACTGGCTAAAATGAAAAGTTTATTGTATGTCAATTGCCTCCCAATAAATCTATGAAAATGCTCTTTTTTTATTCCTAACTGGGACTGAAATGTTATGTCTATAGGAGTATATAAAATCTTTTTACCAAGAACTAGTACAAGTAGCAGACGGCAGAATATTTATTTATTTATTTATTTATTTATTTATTTATTTATTTGAGAGTGAGTGAGTGAGTGAGTGAGACAGAGAGCAAGAGCAGGGGAGGGACAGAGGAAGAGGGAGCCTGACCCTGGACTCTATCCCAGAACCCTGGGATCATGATTAAGCAGAAGACAGACGCTTAACCAACTGAGCCACCCAGGTGCCCCAAAAGCAGAATCTTAATAACAAAAACAGCTCTCCCTAAACATTTCAGTCTGTAGGGCACCTTTTACACCCGGTGAAGACTTCAGACCATAGTGATTGATGGTGACATTTAGAGCTTGACCTCGCAGCTCTGGATTTTGTCTTAACATTTGCATATTCCCATTGATCTCTGAACCTGTGGAGCAAATAATACATTCTTAGGAACCAATTTGTTATCTACATATTCAAGAAGTAGCTAAATATTTGAAGCTAAAAAACATCCTCTTTAATCCTCAGACATGACCATTTTTACTCAATATATAGTTAGTAGATACATGGTGCCTCTTTGGACGTCATCAGTAAATGTACTTCACCTTTAATGGAACTAAAATGGAATACTAGATTTGCTTTCTATATCCATCCCAACCCTCATGAAGCCAAAAAGTTCTAAAAAATGAAAAAAAAAATCTCAAATGAGAAGGTAAACAAGGCTATCTCATTGAAGTATTCCCTGGCTCAGGGTAGGATTGAGTCCCTAAGAAGTAACAAACCCCAGCTAACACACGCACACACACACACACACACACACACAACTGCATCTTTTTATAAAATTTATTTATTTATTTGAGAGAGAGAGAGAGAGCATGAGGTGGGAGAGGGGCAGAGGGAGAGGGAAAGAGAGTCTTAGGCTGACTCCGCTGAGCATGGAGCTGACTCAGCTGTATCTCAAGACCCTGAGATCACGACCAAGGGCTATATACTTATCTGACTGCACCACCCAGGTGCCCCACAATTCTATCTTCTACTATAGCCAGAAGGAGAGTGGGGCCACATTGTTAAAATAAACAGGTTCTGTCTGCTTGGAATTAGAAGAGCAAAATTAATTCAAGGACAACAAACAATGAAACAGGAGGAATAAAACATCATTTGAAGCTTGGATGGAATTCCAATTTAAAAAAAAAAAAGAATATAGAACTAAAAGTATAAGAATCCCAAAGTTTTTTTATTACTGATATTTTCATCTTCACTGATACTTTGGCACTATGGCTTTCAGGATATTGTATGGTACATGGAAGTCTGTTTTGTACAAACACCCTGAATAAATGCTCCCACTAATCATTGTCATGAAAATGTAGAGATCCCGTCCTCTCTCTGCACTCCCATCAAGCAAAACGTATAGAAAAACGTATTGTTCAGTGTCCAAGGTCAAGGGCTCTGGGGGTGGTAGGCCCAGAGCCTGTTGTTTGTAAGGAATGGCGTCTGGATGGCAGGGCTTGACTCCTGGAAAGCTGGCCATGCAAGGAGGGTAAAAGCTATATAGATAGTTGCTAGGCTAAGTTACTATCCTGTAAAACCTTGCTGCAGGTAGATCCTGGCAGGAGATGCTTTGTCCAGTCTGCCTTCCCTGGACTCCCTGTATGTAAGTTCTCCCAAAAATCTATGTCTTTTTTTTTTTTTTTTTTTTTTTTTAATTTGTTTATGATAGTCACAGAGAGAGTGAGAGAGAGGCAGAGACACAGGCAGAGGGAGAAGCAGGCTCCATGCACCGGGAGCCCGACGCGGGACTCGATCCCGGGTCTCCAGGATCGCGCCCTGGGCCAAAGGCAGGCGCCAAACCGCTGCGCCACCCAGGGATCCCCCAAAAATCTATGTCTTACTCAGTGTCTCTGGGTCATTTCTTCAGCTTCACTAGACAATCACCCACGCTTGGCTTAGAATCTGCTGGGGTGCAGCTGCACAGATAGGAAGAAATATATAGTAGCCACTGAGAATTAAGTTTTAAAATATCCAGATATTTTAAATTACTTAATATAAATTTATGCAAAAAAAAAACCTTTGGTTATAATATATCTGTGTCTTATAGACAAGGTTTACAGTTATGCTTGGATAAAGTCAAAAGGCACGTAGTAATAGTGTGTAAAAATCTGACATGGGCCAGTACTGCTCTACTCTTCCAATATGTGAAGAAGAGATAGGAGAACTGAAAAACAGGCAGATTATACGACAAGAAAAGAACAAGAGTAATACTTGCCAATCTGGAAGAAAATGAACTCTGTATATATCAATTTCTACTTCCCCCATGCTCCTTCCTGATTGATTTAGTGGATCACTTTTAAGTCTACTGATGACTATGTTCTCGTCATTCCCGCTCAGCTGAAATACAATTTGTAGGATAAAGAACAACTTCTTGGCTTGATAGACCTAATCTCTTTTGAGAAAGAGAGAAAAATTGTTAGTGAGTGCCCCTCTTCTTAACTCAAAGTCTTCCCACAAAATCCAATGGAGACCCTTAGTCTCCTCTCATACTATACATAAGAAAAAAATTATTTTAAGATTTTATTTATTCATGAAAGACACACAGAGAGAGAGAGAGGCAGAGACACAGGCAGAGGGAGAAGCAGGCTCCATGCAGGGAGCCCAACGTGGGACTCGATCCCAGGTCTCCAGGACCACACCCTGGGCCAAAAGCTGCACTAAACCGCTGAGCCACCCAGGCTGCCCCTATACAACAAAAATTTAGATTCTTAATAAGTCATATTGTGCCCACCCTACCTGTGTTCCTTTTTCTTCATCATCCTAATGAGGAAATGGGTCATAGAAATTAAACTCTTCTTAGACAACCTTACAAAGACATAAATATGACACCAGAACTGTGTCTTCCCCAAATCAGCCTCATTTCATCCCCCTCCTGCAGTGGAATATAAAGGATATAACATAACACTGAGAACTTACAGAAGATACAAGTTTGAGAGGGAAGCTAGTATTCCTTATCTGTGACTTTATTTCTTCCCCATCCATTGTTAATACCATGGAGGCAAATGGCCAGTGCCTGGATTTACATTGCTTACTCTCTCCTGGCACCTACCACATGCACACACATGTGCACACACTCTCAGCTGAGTTCCATATATTTTAGAATCTCTAAAATTTAGGAATTGAATATGTTTAAACACTTTAAAAATGAAGTCCTTCATGAGAAACTGAATAGCTCAATTTGTTGCTCACTTTAGAAAGTATTAACATTTAAAGAGCACTCACTGTGTATGTGCCAAGCACAGTTTCAAATGCTCCACTTGCATCATCTCATTTAATCCTTCTGAAAAACCTCTATGAAAAGGTACTACCATTCCACTTTGTGGAAGTGAAAATGAGGCACAGAAAAGCAAAATAGATTGCTCAGAATCAGGCACACTAAAAAAATAGCATGGCCTGTGTTGAAACCCTGGTAATCTGGACTCCAGAAGCAAATTCCAAAGTCTGCATTATGTCCATTCTGAAGCAACAAGTGAGAGTGACAAATGTATTCAAAAACTCCAAGCACCATAAGTATTCTTAACCCACATCTGTCGCTTGGACTTGAAAACACGCGGGTAACATCGCATGTTCCAAGATTATTTTGTCAGATCAAACTTGAATCCATGAAGGAGTGAAAGCATATCACAGTGTTGAGCACTCAAACTTCCCTAGGGACTGTTATCCATCAGGGCTATGAATCAGACGTTCCAGGCAGGCCAACTCTCAGGCATCTGAGCTATCTAAAGGCTTTTGCTGTGACCATGGCAACCCTTCCCTTCCAGCTGTGTCACACCTGCCTTCCATCATGACAAGAACACTTTCGCCCAGCTAAGGAGCTGTATATTTCTGCAAATAGTGATTTCAGCAAAATGGTTAATCTCCAGATTGTAACTCAGCTTTTCAGGTGGGCAAATTGAAGTCATTTCTTGGCTGTTCTTCAGGAATGAAAGAAGAGAGAAAGAAAAGGAGAGAGGAGCACTTTCAAAATTACATAAATGGAATTTACTCTTATTTCTCTGAGATGCAAAGCTTAATCTGAGTATACATGTTTTGTTCCTTCATTTAGCCAATCTAGCTCTATCAATTCAAGCCATTTTTATTAAATCAGAGACAAAGTACATTATCATTAAAGTTTAAAAAGAAAAAAAAGATTTTACATTTCCCAGGGCAGTGATTTGCTAGTTTGAGTGAGTGTGGGACCATGAGAATCCCACATTTAGTTATTTACAAAGCAGATTCCAGGATCCATCCTCCTTGAAGCTCATGATTCTTTACATACAAAATGAAGCAGACAGTAACCAATTTGGAATTTGGGATTACTTTCCATGACAATCCAAATTTTAACAACCTTTTTCTCCTTTTAAGTGATTAGTTCTTCAGTATTTTTAATTTTCCCCAATGTTAACCTATTTTCCTGTCCTTTTATGCAATGGAGTATACATACATTGGGACACTAATAGGTATTTGCTCAAAAGCCAGGAATGCAATTACAGTGTGCCTCTCTGCATCCTCACTTCAAGGAGATGCTTTCTGAATCTCATCATGATTTTCTTTGGGATATCTGAATAGCATTTACAAATATATAAAGAGTTCAGAAGCAGATGAGGATTTCAAAGCCAGTTAAGCGTCTGACGTCAGCTCAGGTCATAGTCTCAAAGTCCTGGGATTGAGCCCAACATCAGGCTCCCCAATCTTCTCCTCTGCTCCTCCCCTCGTTATGGACTCCCAATATTAAATAAATAAATAAATAAATAAATAAATAAATAAATAAATAAATAAATAAATCCATATATATGTGTGTGTATATATATATATTAGATTTTTATTTATTTACTTGAAAAAGAGAGAGCACATAGGGAGAAGAAGCAGACCCCCACCAAGCAGGAAACCCAACATAGGGTTCAATCCCAAGATCCTGGAATCATGACCTGAGCTGGGCCACCCAGACACCCCAAGAAATAAATCTTAAAAAAAAAAAGAGAGAGAGAGAGGCATATCTGGACTATAAAAATGATAAGCTATTACCATTGTAGAGAAGGAATAGGAGAGCTTCAAACACCAACATTTTTGGCTAAAGAAAGTTGGAAATTATATCATCCATCTTTCCTCAGTCCTTCATCATTAACCTCTACTCCTTGACAAGAACTCCTTTTCTGACTAAGCTTTAGTTGGGCTTCTCTGAGCCCTCTTCTCAGCAAAGACTTGCCCATGGTCAACTGAGCCTAATTTTAGCAAGAATCTTGCTAAGCTAGTTTAGTGAAAATTCCTCCAATCTTTGATGCCTAACCAAATTCCTCTTAGTATTTTCAATCCAGTGATTCCTTCACATTATCCATTCACTATAAATGCCCAGCTGTCCTGTTGCCTTCAGGTCAAATTCCATC
Source organism: Canis aureus (assembly GCF_053574225.1). NCBI lineage: Eukaryota > Metazoa > Chordata > Mammalia > Carnivora > Canidae > Canis > Canis aureus. The sequence goes on along the minus strand of NC_135623.1, from coordinate 63,286,540 downwards.
TTTCTCCCTTATATCAATAGTCTTAAACAGAGTCTTCTTTGCCTATTTAAATACACTCAGTGCAATATTTTGGGCCATTTGTCAATGAAAAACCAACACTCTCTTTGGAGAGTCTCTTACTGGGGTAAAAGGGTAAAAGGGAGATACAAGGGGCATCTTGCCCTTAAACTTCTCCTTGTCATTCCAAGTCTCTCCCACCCAAGCATGGTCATCCACCCCCAATTAAGTGGTTTCCAGTATAAATGAAGTCATTGTAATTCATTTGTAGTAAAGTATAAATTATCAGCCATCACATTAAAAGAACTTAAAAGTGAGAAAGCACAGGAAAATGGGCAAGAATTGGGGCATTGGATCCAAAAAGTAGGGGAGGGAGTCTGTAATGAGTAAAAGGGGACAAGAATGGGGAGGCTGAGTATTTGAATCACAAGCTGACACCTTCACAACGTGGTCTACATCAGAGAAATATTCCCATTGTGCATAATTTTTCAGAAGTATAAGAGGAAAAGAAATGGGAGAAATTCTTCATGAAAAGAAAAAGAGAAATTTCACAGATTTATTAATTATTCCTTGGGTATGGATTCACAATAAGAAACATTGGATGTAGTTGTACACAAACATTTTAAACAGCCTTTTAGAAAGTAACACATAAAATAATTACACTGTAGAAATCACCAACCTACACTCAAAAGAATGAGAAAAAAAATTGTCCTGATACTCTGTGATGCGTAGGTCTAGACTGAGATGAAATTTTCTATGACGGTATCAAACACAAAAAACAGAGTGCTATGTCTCAACTTGAGATCCAAGCTATTGGACCCTGAATAACTGCCTTAAATTATTCAAAAAGTATGTCTAGTGATGATAAAGACAGAGATATCGTGAATGAGAAAAGTATCAATAAGTTGGGTTTTTTTTTTCATCTACATAAAAAGCAAGTAGAAAAAACTATTTCTAAAAAATGTCAGATATTGCTCTGGGCTAGACATTCATCTTAACATCTCAATTAATACACATATTTACCTGTAGGGAAAACTCTGAAAGTCCCTAATTTGTAGATGAAGAGATAGAAGTAGAGAAGCCAGTTTACCAAAGCCATTTCACAATGATGAGGCTGAGCCACAACTGGAAGCCAGACACTGTGGATTTAGAGTGCACAGGACCACCAGGCTTTTCTTGCTCGGCTGGGTGTGTTCTCTAATCCATCCATGTAAGGAGGGCATCTTTGTCCAATTCCCACAAAGGTGTTACATAGACTATTGGTCCTGAGAGCACAGATACATATGTGCACACATACACACACACACACCTGTAATTAATGATAAATTCAATATTACATTGAATTACATTGAATTTTGCTACATTCCTGAATGGTTATATATTCTCATCAACCAAATAAATTTTTTGGAGCTTCTCATCAGGAAAATGAAAGTAGAGGATATTTATTTTCTCCATGAAACTAGTCTTGCCCAATGAATATATTCTTATATCAGGTGCTACAAAAATAGTTTTTTTCCACATCTTTATAAGTAAAACATTCAAAAAGGGAAACATCCAAAGCATGAGGGAAACATTTTTAAAATAACGTGTAACATCTAATTTGAACCAGTTTCTCTCAAATGTATTGTTCCTAGATAAACTTTGAAGAGGTGAATCCCATTTAGAAACTTGCAACAACAACAAAAAATAATAATAAATGATAAAAATAAATTTAAAAAAAAAGGAACTTGCAACATCTATTTTTTTGTCTACACTACAAGAAGCCATCAAATAAAGTGTACATAGGTTTTGGCACTAGGTTGTCTGGATTCTAATCTCTACTGCCAAGGAAAGCAATTCTGGGAAAGTTACTTAATCTGCCAGTTTCTTTGTCAGTAAAGTGGGAATTGTAATGATCCTTTCCCTCACAGAAGTCGTGTATTAAGTGAATTAAAAGTGCCTGGCAGATGCTCAGATAGACCAATTCAAAATGACTTTCAAATAGTACATAATATATTATCTTCACTTCTACTATGCTTTTACAAGTCAAAAATTCAGGGGGAAAAATGTTATTTACCTACTTCCTCTTGTTTTCTTAAGTGATATGAAGCCTTTCCTTTGTAAAACAAATACTTTGCCATTAGTTTTCTGCAATAGGCCATTTGCCCCTGAAATACCATCAGATTCACTGACCTGGAAGAAACCTTATCCTCAATTAGGTAGAATTCTTCTTTAAAAAAAGAAAATGAAGCCATACAAATTTACCTGACCTTTCTTTTTCAATTTACTACTAAAAAGAAAATGCAACCAACTCCAAAAAATAATTTTTAAGATAGAAATTTATTTTCACCAGAGGAAATACTGCTGGGATGACTGGGGTGGCTCAGCAGTTGAGCATCGGCCTTTGGCCCAGGGTGTGATCCTGGAGTCCCAGGATCAAGTCCCACATCGGCTCCCCACATGGAGCCTGCTTCTCCCTCTGCCTGTGTCTCTGCCTCTCTCTGGGTGTCTCTCATGAATAAATAAATAAAATCTTTAAAAAAAAAAAAAAAAAAAAACAAAGGAAATACTGCTAACAAAGTTAGCATTCAACACACACACACTCAAAGCCTTCACTTAAAGGACAAGGTGGCCTGCCAAAAGCAACTATCCAGTGTCTTGATTACCTGTCTCTCTTGTGTTGTTTTGTTTTGTTTTGTCTACCTTTAATAAATGCTTTAGTCTTATCCAGTTTAGGAAAAAGTATTTTATTCCAACTTTCTACTTCTCTCCTTTGTCCAAATCTCAAGTGATTTGTATACAATTTCTGAACCTGTTCTTTACTATACATTCCCCTTTTAAAATTCTTTTTATCACCGTTCTAGTCATGTAACACTCTTTTATGAGCTGACCCATGGCCTTTCAGTTAAAAACCAAGCTTTTTTTTTTTTTTTTTTTTTTTCCCTCCATTTTTGTTTCTGTTGTTTATTGAGGACCCTTTTATTCTTCTTTCCTGGCAGCTCCCATCCTAGCACTTCTGCTCCTCTCTCCATGCCTGCTCCTTCAGAGAAACAACACACCATCAGAACTTTAAACATCACTCCCATACTGACTGTCTCTCAAGTTTTTGTACTATCAATGCTCCAGGGTCACTTCTTCAACCTGAATGTCAATCACCAGTTCAAGTCTCAAATGTCTGAATTCAACAAGTTCCCTCATCAAAGGAGTATCTCTTCACAGTCCTCTATTTATTTCCACTGGTGCCACCATTCTCTGAGCTCCTAATCTTTAAACCGGAGAAAACGATCATCACCATTGTCAAAGCAAAAACCTCACTGAACAAAATTAAACAAGCAAAGACTTTATTGAAGGCTATTGCAATAGGAGAGTCCAGAAGTCAGTCTGAACCAACTCTGCTGAAAAAAAGGGTATGAATTAAGCTCTGGGTGACCTTACAGAAAAGTACGATGCTACCATTCCTCCTGCGTTATCAAATGTTTTCTATGTCCTATTAACTGAGGCTCTGGATAACATTTTTTTTCTAGGAGATGGGACCCCCAGAAGGAGAGGAATTTTTTTTTCATTTCCTCCATACCAAAGACTATAGTGCTCAATGCCATTAGGAGGAACTAGGAGGAGGAGGAACTCATAGGTCATATAAGTTTTCTAATTGGCTATTTCCCAAGGCAAAATAAACCTCTCCTATTTTGATGAGAGGAAGTAGTGATGCAACTTGAAGCATCAAGTGAGACACCTACCCTCCCACAGAGACTAAGATATGACTAAGAAGCACTATCTTCATTGATAAATACATTTCGAAGGGTCCTTGAGAGGGGCATGTCTGTGACTCAGTCAGTTAAGCGCCAACTCTTGGTTGGGCGTGGGTCCTGACCTCAGAGTCATGAGATTGAGCCTGGCATAGGGCTCCTCACTGAGCTCCAAGTCTGTTAAAGTTTCTCTCTCCCTCCACCCTTCTCTCCTAAAATGAATCTTTTTTACAAACGGGTCCTTGAGAAACAAAATTGGCAAGACTTTAAAAATATTTACATCTCAAAGGAGCAAAGAAAGAATTCATAATTACAAATTTGCTAAAGTAAACGGTCTAAGAAAAGGTTGTCCAGTAGCCTACAGACAAGAAGTCTGTCTACAGTTTAGTCTTGCCGAGCTGAACGTTAAAGCCCTCTTGGTCATCATCATCCAATGACAATTAGCATATTATGGACACAGCTCTGGGTCATGAGAGTTTTAGATGCATTATATCTACACTTCCCCTTCACTGCCAGTAGTCCAACAGGATAGCAGCAGTCCAATGACCTACAGGCTGCCAAGTGGCAGTGGTCAGTCCCGGACAGGGACGTTGAGACCAGACCACACAGCGGATGGCATTGACCACTACAGTCTTTGGTACTGAGAATATGAAAAAAAAAAAAAAAAATCCTCTCCTTCTGGGGGTTCCATCTCCTAGAAGAAAAATAATGTTATCCAGAGCCTCAGTTAATAGGACACAGCAAACATTTGATAACACAGATGATGATTTATTTTTAGCCTTTAGGGAGGCAGACTTCCTGAAAGGAAAAGACTGATTTCCTTTTCTTCAAGAAACTGGAGCATAGACTATCAAGATTTAAATATTACTGTAAATGCGATACCTTTGTTCTTGCTGGAAAGTGAATCCCAGAATGTGAAATTTCAGGTCCAAATTATCAGTAGAATTACTTCAGTCTTCAGTTAAGAGGTCTCAACCTCTGAGCATGATTTGACCTCTGAATATGGAGGGATTTTGTTTTTCCCTCTCTCACTCTCTCTCTATTAATCAAGCACACTCACACAAACATGCCCACAGATTACAAAAATGATTCGTGATTACTTCTGTGGGAACACATGAATCAATTTTAGCATTCTAAATTAGGGAATACTGGACATGAAACATTGCAAATTAGAACAGTGTGCTACATAGAACTTTTTGTTCAAAGGATGATGGAGCAAAAAACCTGTAAAAGATTTTTTAATATATGTTCCTTTGAATGTTTTCACATTTTTTCATTTGGCATGGTCTTCACTGCTGTGGAGTAAAAGAGTATTACTTTGACTTAAATTTCAGAGAAAGAGAGAGGATTTGGGTTGCCAGGAGATGATTTGGTTAATCTGTGGTGTAAATTTATCTGTTGATTTGCTTTGCTGATGATTGCCACTTCTATGCACCTCTATTTATATACTCTAGGAAAGTAAAGTGTGAAAATATACGTGGCACGTCACTGTGTGTGATGTCATGTTCTCTTTTATTTATTAATGTGACCCCAAAAGTGACCCAGAATCCTTGGGAGCTGTTAAGAAAAAAAGGATATCTTTATCATAACACATATAACCAAAGCAATGGGAATCTGAGGGGAAAAAAAGAGAAAGAAACAGCTTTGGAAACTGAAACTTTCCTACAGATGTGTAAACATGATTCTCTGAAAATCATTTTTAGAGAGAAGAGAACTTCTAGCTTCGTGGCTTTGTTCAGGACTTATTAGCCTGAAATCTGCCATCTTTCTCACCTAAATACCACTTATTTTCAGGGATCTGTTTATCCAGCATTCTGGGGAAAGCCTTTCTCTACTAGCGGGCCTGTTAAGTTCCCTTCTTCCTTAAATTCCTAGTGAGTTTTGTGTTCATAAAGTGATGAAAGTGCCTTTCTTTTTGTCTTGAATTATTCTTTACATATAGTCATACCTAGGGGCACCTGGGCGGCTCCATTAAGCATCTGCCTTCAGCTCAAGTCATGATCTCAGAGTCCTGGGATCAGAGCCCTTCATCGGGCTCCCTGCTCAGCAGAGAACCTGCTTCTCCCTCTGCCCCTCCCCCTGCTCATGCTCATTCTCTCTCTCACTTTCTTTCTCTCAAATAAATAAATAAAATCTTAATTAATAAATATAGTCATATCCATCTTGTGATTTTTAATGTGTCTTATAAATTTGTCTTATAAAATATAATCTTTGTCTTTAAAGAGTTTAGTTAAAAAGTTCCATAGTTTCAGGAGCCATGTTTTGCATCTTCAAGCCTATCATTAATGTTTCCTCTTTTGATGTATTGAGAATGCACTAGATGATCTATCACCTTCTGGAAGTGGCAAATGTTAATAATAAGCCTTGGGTAATCTGTCCCTCCCTCAAACTGAACACCTAATTCACTTTAGACAGATAAAGATCAATCAGATTTTTCAAGGTATCCCAAAGGTGAATTTTCAAAGACTTTTCTGATCTTTGCTATTCATTTGAAAATTACCTTCACAGTTGGTCTGACTTCACCACACAGATTCCTGCATATCCAGGCAATGTTTTCCCCAGATTCCCATAGCTCAATGGATCTTAAATGAGAAGGATTTTATTCTCCCCCAGTGAGGCGTGGGGTGGCAATGTTTGCCAATATTTTTGGTTTTCACAGCAAAGGATAAGCTATTGGCATCTACTTGGTAGAGGCCAGAAATGTTGCTAAATACCCTACAATATACAAGCCAACCTCCCTTGATAAATTATTACTCATTTCAAGAGGCTAACAGTGCTAGGGTTAAAAATTCCTGTCCTAACTAAGGTTAATATCTCCTCTTCTAGATGCTTAGAATGGATTGTCTCTTGGTTCCTTATGAGAAATAATTAATGTTTACTTTGTAAGTTGGTGAGAAGGGGTCATGCCTTTATCATCTTTTGATCTCCCTCTGTTCAGTACTTACCACCTTGCTTTAGGCTCCCATCTGTTACAAAGACCATCAGCAGAGCCCAGGACAGAAAGAGCAGAGCCACAAAATAATAATATCTAACAAAATAATAATATCTAACATTTATTTAAAATTCTTGTTCTCTGGGATGCCTGGGTGGCTCAGTCGGTTAAGAATCTAACTTGTGATTTTGACTCAGGTCATGATCTCAGTGTCCTGGGATGGAGCTCCGTATCAGGCTCCACACTCACCAGGGAGTCTGCTTGGGATCCTCTCCTTCTCCCTTTCCACCTTCCTCTGCTCTCTGTATTTCTCAAATAAATAAATAAACAAATCTTAAAAACAAAAATTCTAGCTCTCTTCCAGATACCTTAAGTGTTTAACAAAGATGATCCCAATTAATCCTGCAACACTCCTATGTATGGGCACTGTTATTCTATAGATGGGAAAACCAAGGCATTACAGATGTCATTTGTTCAGATTCACAGTTAATAAGTTAAAGATCCAAGATTCAACTACACACACTCAGACTCCAGTGATCATCTTCTTAACCAATGAACTATACCATCTGCACTCTATTAATGTTTGAACTGTAACCCTCAAATATAGTCTCCAGAATTTTTGGTAATAAAGTTAGGAAGAGAATGCTTTCAAATAATAACCTGATACTTTCAAACAAATGTAGGAAAGCAGGTATTTTTACCTACTATATTAACCGGATGAACAGTGTCAAAAAATAAAACTTGTTTCTCATCAGTCACATTTATCATATTCCTTTCACTTACCAGAAGTCATGTTAAGCTCTTTGTCTATAAAGATGAACAAGACACAGTCCCTGACCTCAAAGAACTCATGTTGTATTAGGACAGAGAAAAAGGAGATTCAACCCAGTGAAGCTGGTACTCTCCTAGACCTATGAACAAGGAAGGCATGATGGGAACCAAATAGAAATAGAGAAAGGCAACCTACCTCAGCCTAGGATGGTAACACTAACCGTTCACAGAGTAGGAAACAACATGGAGGTTATGCCAGCAAGGCAGCAAGGACAGGCCCAGGGATGCACGTGCTCTTCGTGGAACTGCAAAGAATGCATCTGGCTAAGTAAAAGTATAAACCGGTAGCGAGACAAAAACTTTGAAAAGAGAAAAGTCAAATGATGCCGCATCTTGTTTGTGAAAGCGGATTGTAATCCTCAAAACAGCGGATTAAAGATCCTTAAACAGGAGAGGGGCATGCTTTTAAAAGGTCACTTGGGCAGATATATATATATCCATATATATATATATATATATTGGGCAGATATATATATATATATATATATATATATATATATATATATATATATATATATCCAGAGTGGAATATATATTAAAAAAGGACGAGATTAAAGGGAGGAAAACTGGATATGCTTACACTGTCGTGATCTAGGCAAGAAATGGGTAGCGCCTGAACAAAGACAGTGGCAGCCAAGGTAACAGGAAGTTCCCTGACAATAAACAGATGTTCCTTACGTGAGTTATTTCCTAAAATTTACAACCCAATACACTTCACCACCAAAACAAAGCACTTATGCGCCCTCATAAATATCCTGTTCTTCAGCCAAACATTCAGCACTTTGGCGATTGCCCTTGGACGTTGTGACAAAAAGTCTAGATCTTGCTCTCTAAAAAATCCCAGTCAAACCAGCATTTTATGAGGGACATTAAAGACTTTAACAGTGGGTAAGTTTTAACAGCGGACAAGATTCTCATTTTTCAAAGAATAATGAGAAATTAGCAACAAATCTTAAATTCCTCACATACACCTGACCTATGGTAGGCCTTCAATAACATTGGCGGAACAAATGATTTAAGAATGTCTTCCTGGTAGCTCTCAATAATATTCAATCTAAATCCTTCATACTGTAGCTAGAGTTCATTTGGTCTCATTTGGTATTATTTCCTCATATTTTAAATGCCACACATACATTTATTTATCTTGATTTAGCTTTTTTGCAGCTATTTATTTTTAACCACAAATTAAGAATTTTCACTTCTGAAAGCTTAAGCCTTTAAAAAAAAAAAAAAACTAAACTAAATCACTTCAAAGCCTAATAATGCTAAATGTGCTCGGATATATCTGACAGAAATAAGTGCTAAATCACAGGAACTACTTAAATATGACCACACGGCATCTTTTCTGCCTCCAAAGCCTAAAATAGATGACAGAATGTGTTAAAGCCATGGCCTTTCTTCTTCAAGTTTCAGTGTACATATCATTTCCCTAGGGACGCCTTTTACAACCCTCTAAGGAAAGTTAGGGACCACTGCTGATGCTAACAAGCAACGTGTACTTCCCCCACCCTAATACTTCTCACTCTCAGGAGAATACTCATTCTCTCTCCCTACTTATTCCAGAAATTCATTGAGGGCATATTCTTAAGTGGCCTTTTTCATAGCATTCCCAGAACCAAGCATAATGTGTGACACATAGCCAGTGCTTAATAAATATTTGCTTGAATATAACATAATCTACTCATTCATCCACCCAAGCTGTTTATCAAAGATACAAGGTGAAAAAAAAAAAAAAAAAAGAATCATTGTCAATGAGGAATGAGGAAGTTGGGAAAAGGACTTACTCTTTCTCTACATAGTTTTTCCATTGTTTGATATTTGGTACTGTTTGTAGGACTTGTTTCATAACATGAAAAATTTTATTTTTATTTAAAAATAAAATAAAGATCTTTAAATTCAATAATAAATACTTATCTTCTATTTGACAGATCTCTGAGAGAGAAAACATAGTTGGAAAATAGCACATTTGTGGATCATAAATACCTAGAACCTCTTTATCTCCTCAGTATGATTAGACGTAATTGTTTTTAAAAATTCTTAAATTCTTAAATATGTCTCAGGTTGTTTTATTTTTTTTTTTTAATTTATGGTGGATTTGTTAGCATTTGTGTTTTTTTGTTTGTTTGTTTGTTTTTTAATAATCTCTACACCCAATGTGGAGCTCAAACTCACAATCCCATGATCAAGAGTATATTGTGCTCTACTGACTGAGCCAGCCATGCACCCCAAGTGTCTCAGTTTTAGAACTATCAGAGCACTCATATCAATTCTCTGGTATTCTTAAAGCAGGTGTTCATTTTTGTATTCCTTAAACATATGGGAAAAAAAGCATTTTCTTAAATTACATTGTCTCATTAAAAACCCTTCCTAATCCATCTTGTCAATAATAGCGATCAAAAGTTCTCCAGATCCCATCAGCATTTGGGGACATTTTTCTAAACCCAACCATAAGTACTTAAAGTATCTTCAGTATCTGATAATTGGTTAGGCTTTATTTACTAATCTTTTTCTAACAAAATACAAATGTACAATTCTATCATTATGTGATAGAATGGGCCTATTATGTCCCTTATTAAGAAACCATCCTGTAGGAGCAGCAGTTTGGACTACAAGTAACAGAAAACCTATCCCTTTTAAAAATCAATCAATTTTATTCTTTCACATAACAAGAAATTGGAAGCAGAGTATTTCTGAGGGTGGACAATTTTGTGCTTCTTTTATTTCCCCTCTGCTACCCTTGGCATGGTGGCTATTGATCTAAAAGTCCCCAAAGGGCTTCAGAGGCTCTAAACATCATATCTTCAGTCAACAATCTACAAAGTCCAGAAGAAAGAAGAGAGTAGTTCCTTTTCTTCGTTGAAATAACTTTCCTGGCCTGAGATAGAGCCGGTTTCTGACTGGAACTTAGATAACTTTTATGTCCCTGTAAATTCTCCACTTGGCCAGAAATGCAATATATCCAGGCAGCCAATCCCCAACCGCCAAGCCAACTCCAGCTCTGTACTTGTTTTCTTATTCCTTCTCATCCCAGAGAAGGCTGACCATCAGTTATGTTCTGTTTTCCTTTTTCAGTGTTCTTTATTCTTTATCCTACAAAAGCTTCTTGCCTTCTACCTCATTTTGCACTTCTCCAGACCAAGACTGTTCTCTCCATAAAGCATTAAGTAAAGTTTGCTTATGTCACCTAAATTGTCTTCTTTAATCATTTTTTTTTTAATATCCTGGATCTCTTTCCTTAAGAGAGAGGAAAACTTTCTCAGAGTATGGCAGCAGCCCATTCTTAAATGAATCATTGGCAAAGGGAATGGAACTGCCAGGATTATCTTTTACTAATCATGATGACACTTGGTGCAAGGGGGATGGACCTCTTCCTCACCCAAGTAAATGGATGTAAATAATCCAAATAATGGATGCCTGCAGCTGAAAAATCTCAAGGTTCTGTATACAAAAAGGATGAAAAATAATAAGAACTTGATAGCCAACCAAAGGTGTCAGTCCCATCAGTGTCTTTTCCTCTGTTTTATCCTTTTAAGGAATAAGATCATGATCATAATTATTGGGAACAATTTGCCCTAGTTAAGTAATTATCTTTAATAAGAGCAAAAGGATATTTTTATTCAATAATTTATCCAATGAATTTAAAACAGCTATGCACTAGGATAATTGATAAATACATTGCCTTTGATCTTGTGGAGTTTATACTACAGTTGGGGAGACTGACAAAAAATTAGCCAACAAATGAAAACATTCACATATTTGGGATAAGTGCTATGAAAGATGACATCACAAGTAGTCAAAGGATAATACAGGGAGAAAGCACTTTGATTCCGTGGTTCAGATCTCTCTGAGGAGCCAGCATTAATTAAGCCTGAAGGATGAAAGGGAGGTGAGTGGAAGACGGCCACCAGGGACAGAAGAAAAAAACATGTAAAGGTCTTGAGACAGGGCAGAGGACATCATATTTGAGAAGGGACACTTCACCTTCTGACTCAGAGAAAAGAGAACAAGATGGTTCCAGGTACAGACTGTACCAAAGTTGAGAGGTTCCCTTCAAATAGGCTTGATGTGCCCAAGATTGCGAATCTGAAAAACCACCAAGGAGCTGACACCGATGCAAGCACACGAGGGTTTATTAGTAAGCTCCAGCTTGGGTCCAAGTGTACCTGCCACAGCGGAGCAGGGACTTGGACCCCGAAGTGGGTTACAGCTGGGTTTTTTATAGGCTGGTCTAGGGGATTTTCAGAAGGGATGGAGGAATTTCTCAAGTTCTGTTTACATTATGATATGGGGCTTTCAAGGGCATTGAGCTCTGTTCTCATTCTAATATGGGACTTTCTACTATGGTTGTGGGCTCTGTTGTCTTTCTGATATGGGATTCTCTGCCAAGGGCAATTCTGAGCTCTGTTGTCTTTCTGATATGGGATTAATTCTGCAGTTTTTCCCATAAAGTTCAGCTCTTATTCACAGGGGCCTAAGATGGCTGTACTTGTGCACATGCTAAACTTGAGGTGGGATGGCCTTAATTTTTCTCGGCCTCCACAGGTTCAGTATCTTTCGTGAAGTAAGACACTGGGTGGTTTGCCTTACTAGACTGTCACCGACAGAAGCCCAGGATGAGCCCATTCAAGAGAAGAGGGTAGAAGGAGGGACTTCTAGGCAAAGAAAACTATCTTTTTCCCTCTATCTTTTTAAATTCTCAACTGAGGACCTCAGAACAAAAGACAGATTAACAAGAGAGAAGCATGTAAATATATTTAATCTAACTTTTACATGACATCAGAGCCTTCAGAAGAAAATGAAGGCCTAAAGACACCTAAACCTGAGTATTTTTATGCTAGGTTTGATGACAAGTGGAAAGATATGACAGGGCAAAGGGGAGCTAAGTGTAGTAAACCAGAGGAAGCTTAGCAAGTCCTGTCCATTCAGATCCTTTTCTGTGCGCCTTCTCGCCTTCAAAGATAAGGATGCTCTTTTCCTGAGTCTAGGGAAATCACCTCCTTCATTAAGGTTTAATGACCTTCAGAGAAAGGTCAGAAAGTTCTTCCCACACATGCCATTTCTCAAATTCCTTCAGCTTGAAATATTCTATATGCAAAGTTGCCATTTTGGGGGTAGTGTGTCCTGATCCCCACCATTCCTGTGGCAGCCACAGAAGGAGAAGCTCTGCAGGAAAGCACAGCAGCCCTGAGGACCTGAGAGACTAGAGCTGGTAATTTAAAAGGTATCAGGGCTCTCTCAGGCTTGTCTGCCCCCTGGGCATCAGCTGCACTCTCTCAGGCCTTCTTGTGAAGTGTGACATTGCTATGGGCAACTCTGCAGGCAAAAGCTTACCATCTTACAAAAGAGAGAAAATGGATAATTCTCCACAACTTCCATTCAAAAAAAAGAAAGAAAAAAAAAAAAAAAAAGCTTAACACATCCTGGAATTAATCACCCAGGCCGTGACAATGGAGCACTGTTACTGATTCCCAATGTCACAAGAGTTGTGTCCCTTATCCAAATGGAGAGGATGCAATGCACCAACAACAGGCATTATACTCCAGCTCTTCAAGAAAACAACTCAAGTGTGGTTGATAACTAAATCTATACTACATAAAAACATCATTTACAATTAATTTAAACAAATAAACTACAAAAATCCTCTTCAATTCCAATACTGAAGTCCTAACCCACCTCACAAAGGAAGAATCAATAAAGCCTTAAGCCAGTCACAGTTCCAAGAAAGGTTTCTCATCTCTGTTTGGAACCTGTTCTCTGACTTCGCTGGTTCTGTGACATTAACTTCTCTCATTTTGCGTCCGAGTTTATGCCACATCCTGCCCCAGGCTTTAGAATTTCCCCTCCCCGTCTCTCTACAAATGCATAAAATTGCACGCTTTGCTTGCTTTCTTTCTTTCTTTCTTTCTTTCTTTCTTTCTTTCTTTCTTTTTTTTTTTTTCCCTACTTAGCTGATGAAGTTTTGGAATACAGGTGAGGTCCGGAGCCACAACCAAGAAAGAAACCTTGAGATGTCTTTGGGGCATAATGGTGGTTTTATTAAAAACATAGGGCAGGACCCGTGGGCAGGAAGAGCTGCTGCCCCAGGCCTGTGAGTGGAGGCTGATTATATACCTGGGAGTTGGGAGGGGTTTGGGGATAGTGTGCTCTTTAAGGAATTTTGGAAGCAAGGTTTCCAGGACCTTAAGGGGGTTGGCTTTCCTTAAGGGAAAGGTCACTTATTACCTCTAATAAAACCTGAGTCATGAGACCCTTCAGATGTGTATCAGTGGGTCGTGCATGTGCTTGCGGATGATTGTCAACATGTATCTCAGGGTTTAGAGATAAAGGAAATTTCTAAAGGAATTTTTATGTTAGAGTAGACTTACAGGCTCCTGGGGGTTGGGCTAAGATTGCCTTTTGCCCTTAGCAAAGTATTTACATAGAGGCCGCTGAGTCTGAAGAGGAGTTTCAAGGACTTGTCAATGTGCTGCCCCAAGCTCCTGCCTTGTCCTCGGCTAGCCCTGTGTTCCCATCATTGTGTTCCCCCATCACTAGCTATTGTGGCTCTTAATCAGCCACTCCACAAATTTGTGCGAAGATGGAACAGGACAAAAATAAAGATCAAATCATGAAAATGGTCATCCTTGATCATTATCACATATCATACAACCCACATGCAATTGGCTTGGTTTTCACTTAAAGTGTTAATAGTCTTTCTAACAGAAAAAGATCTTGTGACTAACTATAAAATTCACCTTCACATAGCACCACCCGCAGAGTTATTATGAGATGATGATGCGATTCAAAAACCCAAAGAAGCATAGCATTTACTTTGAAGAGTAGGAGAGAGAACTAAGAGGTCATATTCTTACTTGTTGTTGTTGGTTTTTTTTTTCCCCCCAGCCCTGTCTTTACTCTCTGCATTGCAGTTTTCCACAAGCATATTTTCCAGAAAATTTCAATGTCTAGGGCTTCAACGTCTCAACTAAATTCATAGACCTTGATATCTAAAGGCTTAGCTTAAAAATGTAAAATAGAATTTAAAGGATTTAAAATATTTTACTACTTATCCTCTTATGCCCCATGACTTTCTTTGAAAGTTAACGGAATTATTTGCAAAATCAGAGAAATGTCAAACAAAACTTGAGCAACATAGAAAACATGTAGCTATGTACTAGATTGAAGCCTTTCCTCCTAATTATTGCAAGTTCGTGATGGAGCTCCATCCAGTGCCCATAAACAGTTAAACCTTTTAGTTAAAGTATTTATTGGTTGCTCTCCAGTACATTAAAAATGGTTTCCTACACCTTTAACTGTTAATTAGCTCAAGTATTTGGTTCAGAAACCACAGCCCTGTTTAGTGTGACCTCACTGGTATGGCATCTGGGCAATTATCTTTGAGATAATGAGCCTTTTCATCCATAACAGAACAACAACCTCTCACTTGGATTGCAAAAGATCAGAGCCAATCTGCTGCACACCAGGGTGCCTGCCATCCCCTTTGTATCATACCTTATTTTCAAACTAACCTTTCACATTTTGAATTAATTAAAGTGTTTTCAGATTAAAAATTAATGAATTCACTTTAGCATCATTTGGGGGATAATAGGCACAAAATATCATCCCAACAATGTTTTGGATTTTAATACTGCAGCCTAAAATAGAAGAAAAACTCTATTTCTCATGGAATTTTCTGACACATGTCACAGCCTAGCCAGATCCTGATTTGGGCTACTCAGGCAAACGAAGGTGCAGAAAAGATTCAGTGGTACAGTGCATGCTTTTTTTATTGTGATGCATTTTAATTACATTAAAAAATTAATTTAGAGGTTACCAAGTTTTCTGTCAGGTTGTGATAAAGAGGTTCCTCACCTTAACCATCAACTGCTCCTATTTATTCGTGTCCTGCCTCTCATCTCACCTATCTTTCACCACTCAATGTATCACACCTACTTATGTAAACAAAAAATTATATGGAACCTCTTTCTCAAAGGGTCAAGTGCTCCTTCTCAGACATCTGCTGGAACCCCGCTTCTTTAAAACGCTCTCTTCACGAGGAAGCTTGAGATGGATAGACTCCGTTAACCTGAAAATAAAGAGCCACGATGAGAGAGGCAAACAAGGATTTTATTTTAGAATAAAAAATTGTAATTTGGGGAGCAAAGATGCAAGTAGAAATGCAAAGAGTATCCTACTTGAAGGGCAAAGGCCAAGAGTTTTTATTAGGAAGGGGAAAGGAGGGCAATCACATGGATTAAGGGTGGGGTCAGTGGATGCAAAATTAACTAAAAGGAAACATAAAGACTAGTGGGATTCTTGCTCGACTGACTCATCAAGATTCTTGTTGAAGGCTGATCAAGGTAATAAGACATGGAGAGTGGGGGATTTGATCACATACAGAGGAAGAAGAATTCTTGATAAACCAATTTAGCTGGAATCTTGCTAAAATGGGACTAAGTGGGCCAAGGACAGAGCCCAAGTTCAGGACCTAATCAGAAGAGGGCTCAAAGGGATCCCTGGGTGGCTCAGCGGTTTGGCGCCTGCCTTTGGCCCAGGGCGTAATCCTGGAGTCCCAGGATCGAGTCCCACATTGGGCTCCCGGCATGGAGCCTGTTTCTCCCTCTGCCTGTGTCTCTGCCTCTGTGTGTGTGTGTGTGTGTGTGTGTGTGTGTGTGTGTGTGTGTGTCTATCATAAATAAATAAATAAATTTAAAAAAAAAAAAAAAGGAAGAAGAAGAGGGCTCAAAGAAGCCTCACATAAGTTTGGTCAAAGGAGAAAGTCTGTCAATAATTAAAATTCTTCAATCTAATCCCGAAATGATATAACAATCAGTTCTCTAACTGTTTCATGTTTGACTTTACCTAATAAGAGAGGGATAAGAAGAAAAGTTGACACTGCTCTTCCACCATTCCCTCTGTCTTAATCAAGTTTCTTTTGGTTGTCAGGAACAGAAATCCACTCAGATTAGCTCAATCATAAAGGAAGAAATTTTTTGGAAGAGGACTTAGTGTAACCAAGCCCCATGAAGAGTAAGACTCAAGGCCGGGGCCGTTTCTCCCTCTACCTGTGTCTCTGCCTCTCTCTCTCTGTCTCTAATAAATAAATAAAATCTTAAAAAAAAAAAAAAAAAAAAAGAATAAGACCCAAGGCCAGGTAAGGAATCAAAACAAAGCATTTCTCTGTTTCTTTCTCTCTCTTTTTTTGGTCTAGGCTAGTTTTTATCTCTAAGAGTGAATTTGACTTAACCACTTTGGTTTGCTGCTTACTACTGTTGTTACAGGTTTTCTTTTCCTTTAATGCCTGTGGTTCTTGGTCACACCACTTCAAAGAATGAAGAGGTAGACCAGACCAAGACTGGTGGGCAGCAAAGAAAGTTTATTGAGCAATAGTAAAGTTTGTTGAGTGA
Organism: Canis aureus; assembly: GCF_053574225.1. Taxonomy (NCBI): domain Eukaryota; kingdom Metazoa; phylum Chordata; class Mammalia; order Carnivora; family Canidae; genus Canis; species Canis aureus. The sequence continues at coordinate 63,269,669 of NC_135623.1, read as the reverse complement.
TAATACAAAGCTCTGGAAGAGAGAGGGGATCCGAGAGAGTTGCCAACAGTTTCTAAGTATAGGGGTTTTATGGGCTTGTTGACAGGTTGTTTCAATCTGATTAACCCTCCCTGCACCTGTCACCTAATCAGGTTTTTGTCACCTACCTTTCACACGGGAAAGGATGGAGGGTTCCTTCCAGGGTGGTGTAAAATCCTTTTTAAGGGTGGTTTCTTCTTAGAGCAGGAGCTCCTTGCCCCTGCCTGCCTTTCTTGCGATTATCCTGCATTACTGTTCTGAGTCACTTTTGTAAGGGAAAGTAAGATGATAATGAAGTGAAGCAAAATATACCACCCCAAAATACACCCCGTTGGCAATGGATTACTTTGAGCTGGTTATTTTTACGTAACAGCAGATACAGGTGAAGCTCTGAAAATGTCATGGAAGGAATCCTTTTGTAAGAGACATTTTCGTTTATACAGGAAGTCTCCATTCGTCAGGTACCCCCCTCTCTGCACTGGGAAGAAGGGTGACTCAATCTCTAGAAACCATTATCAGTGGACAAGGCATGGACTTAAATCAACATAACAACATTACTCTTATTTATCAGGCTTTTCCTGGTAACTTCCCATAGCTGACTACCTATCACCAATATCTTCTTTTGTCTTTAGCTAAAGATGGTATTTAAGGGGATGCCTCTGGCCCATGTTGGAGCCGTAACTCAGTTTTCCTGAATGTCTCCCATGTATGCAGGAGGTATACATGTTATTAAATATTAAACTCTTGTTTATCTCCTGTTGGTCTGTCTTGTGTCAATTTGATTACTAGACCAGCCAAAATACTTAGAAGGGAAGAAGAGAAAGTTTTCCTTCCTCTACATCTCCTAGATACCAGTGTTAGGAATTAAATTCAGCTGGAACAATGATAATGCATCTTAAAAATCACACCTAGAAATCCGGCTGATTAAGTCACATAAAATTCATATAACTCCTTTGCCCTTTTAAGAAAACTCATTCCTGTCATCAGCTAATCTAATAAAAGGTTTTTGCTCACATTAGAAGTTATTTATATGCTTGTTTTATAATTCTAAAACATGTGGCAGTAAAGTACGCGCATAACATAAAATAACTAGAAAATGTTAATAGTTGATTAACCATTAGATTTAAAAAGAAGGCTATGGAAGATAGATTTCAGTTTAATGCAGTAAATTTAGAGAATTCACTCCATTTCATTTCTTCTAACAATAAATTCTTTTTTTTTTTTTTTTTTTTTGGCTATTATTTTTAAGGACCATTCAGTTGAACATTGTAGGGATTATAACTTGGTATTTTAAGGGACTTTTCCTTTGAGAAGGTCCAGGAATTAAATGCATTACTCACTTACATGAAGTGAGACACTGGAGGAAAGATACCCACTGAAATATCAGGAAATTAAAGATCTAAAAGCCATGTAGAAGCAATACAGGGAATAGGACTACATCCATTTTACATGTGATACCAGGCTTTTCTACAGGTGAGGATTAGGTTTTGCAAGGCAAAATTAAATCTATACAATATTTAGCCAGATTAACATTCATTCTACAATATTTGTACCCATGGAAAATTTTACACAATTATTCCCACTCCACTTTATACATCTCTCCAACTGTCTTCTACAAGCCTTCAAGGAAACCTTGAGCTTTGAAATCCATTACACTTGTGAATAATACCAAAATGTATGCTCTGTGATTATGGGTGAAAATCATAGTGTACAGACCTCACATAATAAAACTAATTCCTATGGCTAATAAATAATAAATACTGTACTTAGATTTGTTGGTCTAAGTACAATGCTCACTGGGAGTTTAAAAGTCATTATTTACCACCACTTAGTAGACAGTGAGGTTTTGTAAGTGTGTTAGTATATCGAATAGGCCAATGACATCTTCCAATTCTTTCCAGTCAAGACCGCAGCCTGCTCCCTTGTACTGACTCTTCTGATTTCTCTCTTCCAGAGTCACCACCCTGGCCCAAGCCCCTGTCACCACCTCTTAGAAGTGTCACAGCAGCCTTCCCATAGTAGGCTATTGCTTGTCTTGCTTCTCTCATCTGGTTGTTAGAATGACACTACATCACTATTGACCTGCCAACCCCCAGAAAATAGTCCATGAAGTAATCTCTGAAGCCATGCACATCATTTCCTATTTCCTACTTCCATGATCCCCTTTATGAAAATAAATAACTAAAAATAATGCTTATCTCTATTTCTTTTAATCTGGAAGAGCTCAACGAGTGCTCCATAGTAAAGAGAGAGGGGGTTCCTCTTCAGACAGATGTTACCCAAGTTACCCTCCCTATTACAAGCATTCTCATTTCTTTACTGGCATTCTACTCAGAGAGACCACACAGATGGGCTGATTTGGGAGACTGTGATGACATTTTATTTTCTTTACATTTTTTTAATATTTTATTTATTTATTTGAAAGGGAGAACATGAGCAGGGGGAGGCGCAGAGGAAGAGGGAGAGGGACAAGCCGACTCCCCACTGAGCATGGAGCCTGCCACTGGCCTAGACCCCAAAACCTGAGATCATGACCTGAGCCAGTCAGACGCTTAACTGACTGAGCTACCCAGGCACCCCTTATTTTATTGAACCAGAAAATCTTTGCCAGAAAAGGGTCTCTGCATTCTGTTGAGTGTGGTGTTAGAAAGGTGTACTACAGCTATAATAAAAATGGCAACCTTGGATTCATTTACTTAATAATGGCCATGCAATCTTAAATAATGTAAATATTTGACATTGATTAAAATAAAAATGACCCAACCTCTGAAAAAAATCATTTTTAGAAAAAAAAATAATTTTTAACTTTTTGGTATTCTTTAAGCAATCAGTATTTAGGATTTCTCTTATCAACTACATCATCTTCATAGTGACAAAGGAAGATTATTATGTTTTGTGTTTTTTTAGCTAATTAAATAAGTAGCTAATTTCTATTACATACCACCTGCGGGCATTTCATTACCACATTGAAAAGGTGAGAAAATAAGTCATTAATATGTATAGGTGCTTTCCTTAAGCAATTTAGAAAGGTATATACAACAGGAGCTCTTTCCAGGTCTCCACCATTGCAAAGCTAAAAAATTATATTGAAATTCAGCTATTTAACCTTCATAAATGAAGTAACCTGCATAGCTAACATTAAATGTTTGATTTAATTTACTTGCACAGGTAACTCACTGAGAAGGCATTTAACCTTAAAGTTAATGATATCAGATCTATTCCACAGTGTATGTGCCTCCAATTGCTTTCTACAGCACTGCACAAACTAATATTAAGTTCTCCTTTTAGTAATATCCGTGGGCAGGAGGGAGACATTATCCTCAATTATACCTGCATAACATCTTTGTCAACTTCTGACACCTTCCACTTCAGAGCTATAGGTGAGGAAAGTAGGGGCAGCACCCGGTTTATACCAGATAACCCCTGAAAATGGATTGAAGGAGAAACCTTTTAGAGCCAAACATGAATGTCTGTTTTCAATTGTTTCTAGGCCAGAAGAGCATCCTTTTCCCTTTTGGTATTTGTACCTTGGCCACCTTTAGGATGATTGGGTTGGGGGGGGAGGGGGCTTGAAAGTAGGGAAATAACTATAAAAGTAGTAGAAGACATCTTTGGAGAATTTATCATAATCTCAGAGGAAGAATAATCTCAGAGGAAGAAGGCTTTTCTTTTTCTTTTTTTAAGATTTTAATTCATAAGAGACACAGACAGACAGAGACATAGGCAGAGGGAGAAGCAGGCTCCTTAAGAGGAGCCTGATGTGAGATCAATCCCGGGACCCCAGGATCACATCCTGAGCTGAAGGCAGATGCTCAACCATTGAGCCACCCTGGTGTCCCAAGGGGAAGGCTTTTCTAATCACAATTTAAAAACTCAGAGGTTCTAAGATTAGAAAATGGATAAATTTAACTATACATATATCAAACATTTCTGCACAGCAAAATTTACCAAAGTCAAAACACAGGACAAACTAGAGGAAAACCACAACTATGTGTCATAAAACACTTATCTCCCATTTAATATATAAAGAGTTTTTACAAATCAGTCTTAAAAGTCTGATAGCACATTAGAAAAAAGGCAAAAAATGTGAGCACAGAGTTCATTTTGGAAATAAATATGGATTTTAAATGCATGAAATAATGCCCGAGTTCATTCATAGCAAGAGAAATCTGAGGTAGTGAGACACTGGTATTTATTATTAGACTGACAAGGATCCAGAAATGTAATAAGTTACTGTAGGTATAGGGCAACAGACACTTTCATACAATACTAACAAGTATACAATTTCATAACTTCTATGGAAAATAATTTGTCAATTACAAAGATTATGCCCAGAAATTTTACTTCTAAGAATAATATGTCCTATAGAGGTACTCACACACTTAGGAAAAGACATTCATTATAACATATTTTATAAGAGCAAAATAAGCAATCTAAAATACTCACACAGGTGTATTTGTTAAATTAAGGAATATACACCAAAAAATAGTGTATAGTCATTTAGAAAAGAATGAAGAAGCTGTTTATATATTAAAATGAATTGACCTTAGGATGCTTGGTGGCTCAGTGGTTGTGTCTGCCTTTGGCTCAGCTTGTGATCCTGGGGTCCTGGGATTGAGTCCACATCAGGCTCCCTGCAGAGAGCTTATTTTTTTCCCTCTGCCTATGTCTCTGCCTCTCTCTGTGTGTCTCTCATGAATAAATAAATAAAAGCTTAACACAAATAATAGAATAAAATAAATTGAACTTTAAGACATATTGTGAAATTTTTTAAAATGCTAAGTGTAGAAGAATATGTGTAGTAATGACATGCCTATATTTGTGTAAAAAATAAGGAAAAAAGAATATTTGATAATAAGGATACCCAAGAATAAATAAAGGACACACAAGAAACTGGTCATTTTGGTTTGCTGCACTGAAAATTGTGTACCTGAACAACAGAAGTGGAAGGGAAAATCTGTGATGAATGTCCTTTATATTTTAAATTTTTGAAGCATATAACTACTACCTATGCAGAAAATAAATAATTTTAAGAATTAAAAGAAGGAAACAAGGGCATCTTGGTGGCTCTGGCTCGCTACTCAGTGAGGATTCTGCTTCTCTCTCACCCTCTGTGCTCCCCTAACCCCTGGCTTGTGCATGTGTGCATGCTCTCTCTCTCTCTCAAATAAATACATAAAATCTTTTTTAAAAATAAAAATAAAAACTAAAAGAGGGAAGCAAACAGATAGCTATTGCCTAAAATAAGACATGTAGATTTTCTATGAATTTCGGTTATTAAAAATCTAACTTTTAGGAAACAAAGGTAATCAACATTATTTTTTGAAAGAAAAATTAGAAATGCTTTCCTGAAAACAACTGCCTGAGTTGTTTATGAGAATTCTTTGTGGAGTATTCTAAAGGTTTTCTCGGTACTTTCCCCACTCAGTGTCTCTTTTCCTTTCATGACATGAGACATGATTGGATCATTTCTCTAGAAAATATCAGTAAGGAAAAAAAGTTAAATAAATAAATAAATAAATAAATAAATAAATAAATAAATAAATAAATAACAAAAAGAAAAAAAGAAAGAAAATATCAGAAAGGGCTTCCAACCCTAGCCTAACTAAGGTCTGTATGGATTTGGCCCAGGCATGCTCAATATTGTATCATAGGCTTTCTTGCAGCATAATTACATTTCTCAAATAGAGAGGCCTTGTATGACATATGGTCTGGTACATCGATAGGGCATTTTAAACGAGGCCACTCAGAAAATCATGGATATAAAACAAGATAATTTTTTAATGTTAGGCTAGAGATTTGATATGAAATTAAACATTCTTAGGTTTTCTTCTATTCTCTTTATGTTTGACTTTCATGTTTGTTTAATAGAGAGACTTGTTAGTTATTAGTTGGAGAAAAATGTTCAGTCCTAACACAATAAACCATGGACTCTTCCCCAAGGTGAAGCCATGGGGGGAATGGAATGGGCAGGAAGAGGCAGGAGTTGGCAACAAAGGCACATGTGAATGAGGCAGGTGCGTGATTATTTCAATACTGCGTGTGGTCCAGAGATGGAGCATGTTTGGGAGGGGGGGAAACGAAATGTGACCCCAGTGATTACTAAAAAATTATCACTAAATGGCTTGTCTGTTTTTGAAACACAAAGTTATCTCCTATCCAACAGGACTGCAAGATGTATGTTATCATAATTGAAAATAGGTAGTTTTTAAATACCACCTGGAATAGCAGCGCAGGACAAGCCAGGAGTACATTTAGTACAACATAATACATTTAGCCTACACGAGAGAGGAGATACCAATCAAAATAAAAACTCAGCCAGAAAGATAATTCTCCACATTTACATTTTTGTGGTCACGAAATTTTTTCCTTCTGGCACAAAATCTTTTTCCTCATAAACTCAAGCTGGGCACAATATGTTCCTTCTATCTTCTTTTTGTGGCCTCCCAGCACACGGTTTGACATTGGTTTGTTGTCATTAGCACCACCTTCAACAAATCACTTTCTTCACTTGTCCAATTACAGACAACATAAAAATGCCTGTCCTCCATGTTTCTTATTTCAACACTGGACTTGACATGACTCTACTCTAAATCACAGAAGCTGCTTGTCAGTTTCTATGACTTAAAGTTAATTTTCACTCAGCTTTCTCTTCTTTTTATTTCACATTTCTTATGGGTAATGGCCAGAGTGGAAATGATGGTTTAAGAGCTTCTCTCCTTCAGACCCCTACCTTCCCCATCGTGGATTTATAGCACACTTTTCCTCAGGGAAATTTTAGTGTATCTCCCCTCCACTCAACAATAAAAGTGAAAACACTATCATAAACCAGTACGGATATCCTCTTACACTCTTTAGGGGCAAGGTCCTTCCCTTACACCAAAATGTAGAACAGATACCACATCGATGAAGAAAATGGAGCATTTGATGTCCTAAGGAAATCACCTGTGTTTCTAATTCTTTTCGTCCTACTGCCTCCAAAACTGGCTTAGAGACACACATATAAAAAGTCAACTACCTCTGTGACTGCAGTTAAGATAATTACACAACAATATTAGCAAATCAGGGAAGCAAAAGATCTTTTTTTTTTGTCCTAAAAGATTTTACTTATTTATTTGAGACAGAGGGACAGAGATAGCGAAAAAAGAGCAAGAGCAGGGAGGAGAGGAAGAAGCAGGCTCCCCACTGCACAAAGCCTCCGTTTCCAATGCCATTGCCCATGCTTGGCTCAGTCCCAGGAGCCTGGGATCACGACCTGACCCCAAGACAGATGCTCAATCAGCTGAATCACTCAGGTGTCCCTCTCCTTTCAATTTGATGAAAAACATTTTACTGAAGGGGAGACAAGCTAAATAACTTGAATTTTACTAAATTAATTGTATGTTTTTGTTTCTTATTTTCTGCATAAAAGCATAAGCAATGGAAATATGGGCTAACTACTCAAAGCAGAAAATAAACTCATGAAAAAAGTGTGCATATTTTGTTTCAGTGCGTGTTAACTTGTCCTCTCTAAAGGTCACTGGTTCTTCATCGGGATGTTCCATTTTCCTATTTCCTTTTTTTTGGTCCCCTTTTTAAGGTTTTTAAATGCCTGATTTGCAGTACACACTTGTAGATTTCTATAGGAACCAGGATTCACCTTGAAAATATAAGATAATATTCTAACCAGCGTCCTGAAACACCTCCAGGGCTCCTTTGTAGCACTGCTCAAGCTATTATTGTTGGGCTTTTATGAGTGAACCTGTGAGCATCTTGAAGATGAAACATCTTTCACTGCCAATGTCTTCTGCCTGTATATACTTTATCTTTGATCCTGTGTGTTTCTATTTTATTTTCTTTAAGGAAAAAAATAATATCATCACAACTTAGACTCCCGGAATTTACTTCCAATTCAATTTATACTACCCTAAAATTTAAATTCCAGCCATTTTATAATATCCAGAATTAAAAAAATTCATCAGAGATATCCATGCAGGGAGCCCGAGTGGGACTCCATCCCAGGTCTCCAGGATCAGGCCCTGGACTGAAGGCGGCGCTAAACCGCTGAGCCACCCGGGGCTGCCCTAGAATATCCTGTTTTAAAGGAGCCTGCACTATGGCAGCCAACAGCCACAAGTCTATTAAGCAGTAGAATGTGGCTAATCAGAATTGAGATGTGCTCATTGAGAAAGGCACAATTGAATTTTAAGGGGTTACTAGACATTCACCCCAAAAAAGGGTAAATATTTGAGGTGAGGACTGTTAATTAACTTGACAGAAAATCCTTTCATAATGTTCATGTATACCAAGTCATCATGTTGTATACTTTAAATATCTTACAATTTTATTTGGCAATTACGCTTCAAGAAGATGGAAAAAGTTAAAAATTTAGTATACAAAAGAGAATGTAAAATATCTCATCAGGGATCCCTGGGTGGCTCAGCAGTTTAGTGCCTGCCTTCGACCCAGGGCGTGATCCTGGAGACCTGGGATCAAGTCCCACATCAGGCTTCCTGCATGGAGCCTGCTTCTCCCTCTGCCTGTGTCTCTGCCTCTCTCTCTCTCTCTCTCTCTCCCTCTCTGCGTCTCTCATGAATAAATAAAATATTTAAAAATAAATAAATAAATAAATAGATAAATAAATAAATAAAATATCTCATCAATAAATTTTATACAAATTATATGTTGAAATGATAAAATTTTGAATGTATTGGCCTAAATATATTTATTATTAAAATTAATTTCACTTGTTTCTTTTCTTACTTTTTTGATATAACCGCAAAAAAATTTTAAGTTACACATTTGGCATATATTATATTTCAGCTGGAGAGCCCTGATAGAGACACTTTGAAATAGTATTATGCAAGTATTAGGGTCATTGTTCTTAATTACTGTATCCCAAGGCCTAGCACATGTTCTAAATAACTTCAGTCTCGGGCATAATACACATGTTCAATAAATATTTATTAAATAAAATAATAAGTGAAAGTAAATAAATAATTTCTTAGCTATTGAGTATATTTTCTACAAGGAAATAAAAATGTTTCATAAGTATGCAGAAATGAATAATTTGCATGTTTGAGGCCTAAAGGAAGACAAGTGCTAAGAGAGATAAATTTAGTAAGTAAAGAAATTGTACTTAAAACGAAGAGTAAGTATTGGTTGAAGTTGCAAAACCAAAGGCAAAGAAGGAAGAAATATTTGTAAGGTGTAATGAATGTGATAAAGAACATCTATATATTGTTTCTAAGAAAGGTAACAAAGTAATTGAAAGATCAGTATATCTTATATAATATTTGAGCCACTTATTTCGAGAGATAGGTATGCAAAATTATGATTTAAGAGAGTTAAATTAAAATTTGACCATAATGAATGCAAGAGTTTTAAGTGGTATGAAAGAAAAAATGTTTTATAATAGGTGACTAGTAACATCAAAACTAAGCTAGCTATAAATACTGACTAGGCAAAATTTGCTTTTTTAGAGTTTTTAACTAGAAACAAACATCCATCAGTTTTACCAGATATTAGAAATAAGTTGAAAGTGAATTATTTATCATAGGGGGAAATTCTGTTAATAAAACAAATTAAGCAGTTTGGAAAATCTGCAATTACCTAATAAAGGAGGAACCTCTTGATTTGGTTTTGATTGTGAAGTAATAGGACACTAAATACCTAGAAGGGAGCAATAGTATTTTTAACTAATGTATATATAGTGCTTAATATATGTCAGGCATGGTCCCAAGCAATTTATATAAATTAATTCATTTTATTTTTACAAGATTTTCATTATGTAAGGACTATGATCATCCCTATTTTACAGATAAGAAAAGTGAAACAAGAGGTCACGTAACTTGCCCAAGGTCACAAAGCTAAGTTGCATAACCCGAATTCAAATCCAAGCAGTCTAGATTCAGTAATCCTGCTTCTAAACACTCTGCTACACGTTTATGAGAACCTGTCCTGTGATAGGTGATTTACATAGACAATTCATTTAATCTTTGTACAATCCCAGGAGGAAGTGCAGTTATTAGCAGTTGAAAAGTTAGGAGATCGGGATTTTTAGAGAGGTTAAGTCACTTGTCCAAAATAACCCATTAATATCAGAATCTAGACTTGAATCTGGATTCATTTGACCACAGAATTCTTTCCACCACCAGATCAATCATGCTGAATAAATGGAGCCTGAATAAACAATAGAGACTTTGAATAAAGTTTTTGCCTTTAAGCACCTATCAATGACTCAATTTAATTAAGGCAGATCACTTAGATTACCTGTACCAACATTCTGAAACACTTTCTCTTGTGAAAATAAAATAATCAATCCAAAAATAACAGGCTATTTTCTTTTACATATATCTCTCTTGTGAAATTGCAAAAACCTGTATTCTGGTATTCTTATTTTCAATATTCTTATTTTCAAATCTTACAGCATCTGCTGAAATAAGTATAATACAGTATATACAAAACTACAAACTACAAGGATAGAGCTCAGGACCTTGGAGAGCTACACCAAGTTCTCCTTTGCCTCTTCCAAAAAGGATTGCTGGATTTTGAGAAAGTATTTGCAGGCTGCAGAAAGCTCTTCTCTCAAACAAAGCAAATTCTCTATATTCCTTGAAACCTGACCCATAAATACATAATCAGTCTCACAGGTCAGTGAACAGTTAAAACACGGAGATACATGGTCAACTCATTTTTTTCTCTAAGAAATAAGATCAGAAGAAAGCAAAGGAACAAATGCTAATTGTGCCAAAGAATTAGAATGCAGGAAAGTTAGAAATGAAAAGTTATGCTTCCCCTAGTAACTATAACTTGGCATATTCTATATAAGGACATAAATATAACAGCAAATACAGTACATAAAATACTATCATGTGTGCAAGGAACGAATAACAATAGCTGGGAGGATCATAATTTTGACTTTCTTGACTTTTATGTGTTTAAATTCTCAGCCACAATGTTGCATTAATACATACAAGTTTTTTTAACCAATCTTGACTTAATTTTTTGCCTCTTTGTAGGGAATTGTCCTCCAAGTTTTCTTGGCACAATGCTAGCTAAACCCGTAATATTTGAGTGCTGACCTTCCAAATTTGATTCTGATTCAAGTCTTGACCTTTAAGGGGAAAAACGGGAGGACTGAATATTTCATCTTGGAACTCATTAAACAAGGGAAGGAAAGTAAAGGCAAAGCTTTCAGCTGTGCATGATTGTTAAACAGTGGGAAAATGCAGAAACTGCTAAATAAAACAAGTCACGCATCAGGCCAGAAAAAAAGCTGAAGCAATCGTTTAAACCTGCACACTGCTGTTTTTTATTTAATGCTGAGAGGTGTTTACAATGCTGTGATTGCTGGAGAAAGGTTAATCCAGATGAGTAAAAGAGTAGCAGTATATGAGACTGTTTCACACCAGCTCTTTGCAGTGAATATTTTAGTAACCATTGTGAATCCATGTCAGCAGCGCAACCATCAAATGAAACAGGAAAGAAAGCAAATATTACCCTAAAGAACGAGTTTTGATTTAAAATAGAAGCAGAGGCATTTTCATTGCCCTCTGCTGTAGTGATGATGGGGTAGAAAACAATTTCTATCAGAGTAAAGTGCTCTTTTTGAGCTCCTATATTCTCAACTCACCATCCTATTTGTGAATTTGAGAGGTAGGGAGGAGTAAAAACCTCCACTCATTCCCCTTCCAGTTTTCATTTAGTTTCTCTGCCCCCATGAGCTTCAAACTATAATAGCAATTCTCTCCTTGGAGAGTATTACCTTGCCTCTGCGTCAAGCTATGTCAAAAACTATTCAATATTCTAAGCAGCTCCACCAGGGCACATGTTCCTGTCTTACATCCTTCCCTGAAAAGAATCTGTATTGATCTCTCCAAAACCTTGGGGCCAAATGAAAATAGCAGGAGAGGCATTCTGTAGGGGGGAAAATGCAGATTTGTACTGTCCCCTCCTTTTTTTTTCTCTCTCTCCAGAAGATCAGTGCAGACAGAGCAATATTAGAACCTCAACTCTAGTTTCTTTCTTCCTCCTTCCCCAAGGCTATGTTAATAGAAGCATTTGTGTTCCTGCCTTTGCAGCTTCAAGACCAAAGATCAATGAGAATCATTGTTTCAACTTTTTCCTTTGAAAGAACCACTGCCCAACCCATAAATAAAATGCAAATTTCACCTACTGTTGGTCAATGTTACTGATTTCTACAAATAATTACTTCAGCATTTCAAATTTGTTTGATTTTTTTTTTTTTTTGGTGCCCAGTTAACACTGTTCACAATTTTGCACTGTGTTAAAGAAAAAATTATTTAAACATTTGTTAAAGACAATAATGCAGACTTGATTCAAGGAGGGCTACTACATCGGGGTTTTGTAGTAGAGGAAAGAGATTAAGCTAACCTCAGAATACAAGAAGTGGAGATTTATAGCTATTGGGGAGGAAGAGCTTCCTCTGCCCTATGGTCCTTCTAGCTGGACTGAGAATCAAATTGACATAAGACAGATTAACAGAAGAAAATCAAATTTAATAGGAATACATACCGTGAATTCACACAGACATGAAATTCTAAAGATAGTGAGGCAACATGAAGCTTATATGAGCTAAAGAGAAGGGTAGAGTCTGAGGATACAAAAGAGAGGAAGACCATTAGCAAGAAGGTGAAAGGAGATGTTTGGAAAATCAGTTTGCTCTCTTCTACAGATAAATTCCATGGGTAAAGGGGAATCTCAGTTAATAGCTCTCCTCCTGGTACAGGCTCTCCTTTCCAATGTAAATTTAGGCAGTTGAGGGGGAGGCAGAGAGCTGTTCCTGCATCTACTGGGTTTTGATTACTTTTTAACTCAAAACAATCTCAAAGTGGCCCATCTAGAAGCAGCCTGTCCTTGGCCCCTACATAGACCAGAGGCAGAGTGGGGTCAATAGATAAAAAACTACTAAGAAAAAAACATCAGAGATAAGGGGACTATGTCAAGGACTAAACTAACCTGCCAGAATTTTTGCTGAAGGAGGCAAGGATAGGATATCAAGGGTGGAGGATAAGGAATTTAAAGAGATCATCAGGAGTGGTCATTTACCAAGGATGGTGTAAGGAATTTGATCAAAATGTCAAGGGTGGAGGATTTTTTTTTTTTTTATTCTATTTATTCATGAGAGACACAGAGAGAGAGGCAGAGACAGGCAGAAGGACAAGCAGGCTCCCTGCTGGGAGCCCAATGTGGGACCCATCCCAGGACCTCTGGATCACACAGCTGCTCAACCGTGGAGCCAACCAGATGTCCGAAGGGTGGGGAATTTTTAATGGCACGACCCAGCAGCAGAATTCTTGCTAAAACTGGACTGAGTAAAAAAAATAGAGACAGAGAAAGAGTCAAAAAAAGAACTCAGAGGATCTGAATTAATGTTTGGTCAGAAGAGACTTTTGTAAAAAAAAAAAAAAAGAAAAAAAGAGACTTTTGTCAACTGACTCTTTAACTGCTAATTTTTAGAGAAGAAAAGTAAAATACGATCAGGCATGTTCAGAATCTTACTCTGATATGTATTGCTTAAGCAGGATCAAATAGCCCCCTACCTATCTCTCCCTACCTAGCCCTGCCTGTCCCTACTCATTATAGCAAGTGTATTTTGGATAATATAACTTTAATGTTAATGATTATTTTCAAAACAAATTTTATTAATCAAAACATTCCAATATCTACACATAAAGCAATCCCAAAAGATTTGGAAAAGAATCAAAGTCCCTAAACAAATTGGGTAACTGGCTTATTACCTGAATGATAAATTAATAAAATCTTACATTTATGAAGTGTTTTCTATCTTAAGTTATTTTCACATAATACTATCAGGGATTCCTCTTGCCCAACTGTAGATCTCAACAATTAAAACCAAAAATAATTAAGACTGATTAACTCATGCTCTAACTGAAACCCATGGTTCTTATTTCTTATCTCACTTTGAGTTAGAGACAAACAGGGCTAGCTAGGGAGAGATAGGTAGGGGGCCACGGAATCATGCTCCCCCAAATCCCAAAAATGCTAAGGTGTAAGGAAATCAGAAATAAGGAAATAAGCCAGACCACCCTGCCCTAGGTGTGGGCAGGGAGGGTGTCTTTTTGTCTTTTTTATGACAGTCACCTGTGACCAACAAAGACTAACCCGACCCCAAAGAAGAAGTAAGCCATTAAAGATGTTATCACCAGTCCTTACTCAATGGTGATATCAGTAGATAATGTTAAAAGGATTTAGGTTCCCTGGCTGGTTCCCATAAAAGACCAACCCTACAAGACCTCAGCGGCAACTCTGTTGGGACCCCCCTCACTTCTGAGAGCTTTCTCTGTATCCTCACTTAATAAACTTCTATCACTTTACTCACTCTCCTTTGTCGGTAAGATTCATTCTTTGACTCTGTGAGACAAGAACCAAGCAATTCTGTATCAACTTATTTTAAGCATTTATGAAAATGTTTTGCTATGACTGGAACATTTTAACCACCAGGCTAGAAATACCCTGATAGCCGTGGAATGCCTAAAAGACCACACCCCACATGGCACTTCCTTGCCCATACTCATGGGCTGACCACATACCAACCCCCACCCATGATCATGCAATCTCTGCCTGCACTCTGCACATACCCCTGAACCTCTCCCTATAAAATTCTAGGTGTCCATCTTGCTGGTAGAGAGGTCAGTTTTAAGGCTTGATCCTGTCACCTCCCCTGCCTGTTGGCACCCAATATAAACTTCTTCCTTTCTCTTTTCCAAACCCTGGTCTCTTGAGTTATTAGTTTCTCTTTAATTTGTTCAGCAAGTTTTGTCAAGCAGAGCATGGAGCCATGCTTTTGATTTGTCCAACCTCTTTGGGATTCCTGGGGACAGAGCAGTTGGCTTCAGTGGCATACCAAGGCTAACCATTCATTTTTTAGTTAGCAGTTGTGATAGATTGGTCAGCAAAAACACTCTTAATACCTCAGGTTTACTGGGTGTTAAAAAGTATCAAGCCCCATTCAGAATACTATGGATATGACCTCACCTAATTCTTTTTAGATTCATACCATTATTATCCCCATTTAAGGATGAGAATCCTAAGGCAAAGAGTATTACAAAGATATTCAGTGTTAGAATTAGGATCCAAACTCAGATGTGCAATGGGTCACTGTGATATAACGCATACCCATAATTTCACTTGATAATTTCTACATTTCTACAAAACAAGAGAGCAAATCTTATTTCAACTTGACAGATGTGCAAACTATAGAGAGACAGGGAATGACATAATAGGTCCTCCAGCTAAGTATGGATGAGGACTAATATCTAGGTATATGATTCCTGTAAATGCATGAATCTCTTAACAATTCCATGTGCTTTAGCTATACACAGTTTAAAAGTCCTTTTAATTATGACTGTAAGTTGAAAAATTCAACCTCATAACACCAAAAAGGGCAAATTAAAATAAGCTACCAATTACATCACTCAGTAGATCATCCAGACAGAAAATTGATACAAGAACATTGGCCTCAAATAACACATTAGATCAGATGGACACAACGTACACATACATACATACACAACATTCTATCCAAAAATAAAACATACTTTCATCTCAAGTGCACATATAACATTCTCCAGGATACATCATATGTTAGATCACAAAACAAGTCTCAATAAATTTGGGAAGACTTAAATCACATCAAGCATCTTTTCCAACAATAGTATAAAATCAAATACAAGAAGAAAACTGAAAAAAAAAAATCACAAGTATCTGGAGATTACACAACATGCTACTTAAAAACTAATGGGTCAATGGAGAAATCAAAAGAGAAATAAAAAACAACTTGAGATAAATGAAAATGGAAATATATCAAAATTTAAGGGATGCAGCAAAAACAGTTCTAAGAAGAAAGTTCATAGCAATGCAGGTCTACTTCAAGAAATAAGAAAAATCTCAAACAATCTAACTTTGGAACTAGAGGAAAAAAAAGAACAAACAGAGCCCAAAGTTAGTAGAAGGAAGGAAATAATAAAGACAAGAACAGAAATTAATGAAGAGACATTTTAGAGACTAAATGGACAATAGAAAAGATTAATGAAACGTAGAATTGGTTCATTGAAAAGATCAACAAAATAGACAAAACTTTAGCTAGACCCCCTAACAAAAAAGAGATGATTCAAATATGTAAAATCAGAAATGAAACTGAAAAAGTTACAATGGATACCAATGAAATACAAAAAATCATAAGAGATTATTTTGAAAAATTATACACCAACAGATTCAACAACCTATAAGAAATGGATAAATGGCAAGAAATATATAATCCTCCAAGACTGAATTAAGAAAAAATAGAAAATCTGAGGTGCTAGGGTGGCTCATTCATTTAGGCATCTGCCTTTGTCTCAGGTCATGACCCCAGGGTTCTGGGATCAAGCCCCACATCAGGTTTCCTGCTCAGTGACGAATCTGCTTCTTCCTCTGCCCCTGTCTCTCTATCCCCTCATGTTCTCTCATGCTTTCTCTCTGTCTCAAATAAATAAAATCTTTAAAAAAGAAAAAAGAAAAAAATAGAAAATCTGAATAGACTTCTTAATAGTAAGGGGATTGAATCAGTAATCAAAAAAACAAAAATTTAGGGCAAGATTAATTCACTGATGAATTCTATTGACATTCAAATAAGATTTAATACCTATCCTTCTCAAACTCCTCCAAAAATGATGAAGAGGAGGAAACACTCCCAAAGTCATTTTATGAGACCAGGATTAGCCCAATACCCAAACTAGACAAGAACACCACAAAAAAAAAAAAAAAGAAAAAAAAAGAAAAGAAAACTACAGAAAATATCCCTGATGAACATAAATATGTCTTCAATAAAATATTAATGGACCAAATTCAACAATTCAATTAAAAAGATCATACACCATGATGAAGTAGGATTTATTCCAGGAATGCAAGGATGGTCACCATGCACAAATCGATCAATGTGATGCACACCACGAACAAAATAAAGGATAAAAATCATATGATCATCTCAAAAATGCAGAAAATTATTTGACACAATTCAACATCCATTTATGATAAAAACTCAACAAAATGGATGTAGAGGGAAAATACCTCAGCATAACAAAGGCCATATATAACAAGCTAACACCATACTCAATGGAGAAAGCTGAAAGTTTTTTGTTTAAGATCAAGAACAAAACAATGATGCCCACTCTTTCGACTTTTATTCAATATAGTATTGGAAGTCCTAAACACCATAATTAGGTAGGAAAAAGAAATACATTTGGTAAGAAAGAAGTAGAGTCGTCACTATTTGTGAATGACCAAAAAAAAAACTATTAAAACTATTCAGTAAAATTGTAAAGTACAAAATCTATTTACAACATCTGTTGCATTATCATACACTAACAATGAACTATCAAAAACAGAACTTTAAAAATCTCATTTACAGGGGGGATCCCTGGGTGGCTCAGCGGTTTAGTGCCTGCCTACAGCCCAGGGAGTGATCCTGGAGACCCGGGATCAAGTCCCATGTCGGGCTCCCTGCATGGAGCCTGCTTCTCCCTCTGATGTGTCTCTGCCTCTCTCTCTCTCTCTCTCTCTCTCTATGTCTCTCATGAATAAATAAATAAAATCTTTAAAAATAAATAAATAAATAAATAAATAAATAAATAAATAAATAAATAATAAATAAAATAAAATCTCATTTACAATTGCATCAGAAAAATCAAATAGCTAGGAAAACATTTAATCAAGGAAGTGAAAGACTTATACATTGAAAACCTTAAAACGCTGTTCAAAAAAATTGAAGAAGACATAAATGAACGGAAAAATATTCTGTGCTTATAAATTGGAAGATTTAACATTGTTAAAGTGTCCATATTACCTAATATATAGATTCAATGCAATCCTTATCAAAATTCCAATGACATTTTTCACAGAACTAGAAAGAAAACAGCTCTAAAATTTATATGAACCCGAAAAGATACCAAGTAACCAAAGCAATCTTAAGAAAGGTGAACAAAGCTGGAGGCCACACACTCTCTGGTTTCAAACTGCGTTACAAAGTTATAGTAATCAAAACAGTATGGTATTGGCCTAAAAACATACATATAGATCAATGGAACATAATAAAGAGCCTAGAAAAAAAAAAACCACGTATATGTGGTCAATTTGTTCATAACAGAGGAGTCAAGAATGCAGCAATGGGCAAAAGGACAATTTCTTCAATAAATGATGCAGGGAAAACTGAACAGCCATATGCAAAGTAAATAAATAAATAAATAAATAAATAAATAAATAAATAAATAAATAAAACCACTATTTTACCATATACAAAATTAAACTCAAAATAGATTTAAACTTGAAAGTAAGACCAAGAACCATGAAACTCCTAGAAAAAAAACATAGGTGGTAAGCTCCTTGACATTGCTTTTGGCCATACATTTTTTGGATTTGATTCCAAAGGCAATGACAGCAAAAGCCAAAACAAATGGGACTGTAGCAAACTAAAAAGCTTCTGCACAGTGAAGAAAACTATCAACAAAATGAAAAGGCAACTTACTGAATGGGAGAAGATATTTACAAATCATATATCTAATAAGGGATTAATATTCAAAATATAAAAAGAACTCACACAACTCAATTATAACTAAACAAAGAATTTGAATTTTAAAATAGGCAGAAGAAAAAAAAATAAAATAAAATGGGCGGAAGATCTGATTAGATTTTATTTCTTCAAAAAAACAGATGGCCAACAGGCACACACAAAGATACTCAATATCACAAATCATCAGGGAAATGCAAATCAAAACCAGAATGAGGTACCATCTCATACCTGTCAGAATGGCTATTATCAACAGAACAAGAAATAACAAGTGTTGACAAGAATGTGGAGAAAAGGGGGCCCTCATACAATTTTGATGGGAATGTAGATTGGTGCAGCCACTATAGAAAATAGTATGGTTTTTCCTCAAAATATTCAAAACCGAACTACTATATGATTCAGCCATTCTACTTCTGGGTATATATCCAAAGAAAACAAAAACAGTAATTTGAAAAGATATGTACCTTTACATTCATTCTAGTGTTATTTACAATACCTAAGATATGGAAACAACCTAACTGTCCACTGGTGAATGAATGGACAAAGAAGATATGAGGTGGCTGAAAAAGGTAAAGGGGATCAAGAGGTACAAACTTCTAGTTATAAAACAAATAAGAATGGGGTTATAATGTACAGCATGGTGATTATAGTCAATGTCATTGTATTGCGAATTTGAAGGATGCTAACAAAGTAATCATAAAAGTTCCATAAATAAATAAATAAATAAATAAATAAATAAATAAATAACATTTTGTATGGTGGCAGATGGTAGCTAGATATTTTGGTGATCATTTCTCAATGTATACAAATGTTGAATCATTATGTCATACACTTAACACTGAAATAGTGTTATATGTCAGTTACACTTCAATAAAAAAGTAAATAAATAAGCTACTATTGCCTATCAAATTAACAGTGATTTTCCAATAATAATATTCAATGTTAAGTCAATATTTTGAAACTGGCAGTCTCCTATCCTGCCGCCTGAGATGTACAAGTTCTCTAGGAAGTTTTTATAGTATGTAGAAATAGCTTTACAATATTGACACTCGGACCAGTAAACTCATTTCTAGGAATCTCTCTTATTGAAATAATCTGAGGTACCCATGAAGATTTATTTATGAAGTTGTTCATATCAGCATGATTTAAACATAACAAAAAAAAGTCTGAAATATTTAACATTTAACAACATAAGGAAAATAGATAAATTATGTAATACTTTTACCATATAATATAATGTAGGCAATAAAAAATGTTTTCAAATAATCTTTAATCACTCAATGTTTATATTCAAAACTGCATAAATAATATGATTCTAATTTTATAATCAGTAAAATATTTTTATCTCTGTATATTTGTATTATAAATGCAAAAATGCATTTATAAAAAAACAAAGGCAATAGACTCTCACATTAACAATGTTTCTCAATAGGCTTACAAACAATTACCTTTCTTTGTACTTTCCTCTATATTCCAAATACATACAAATGCACATATATATATTTTTTGATCTGCAAAAAACCAAAGTCACTATTTTATTTTTTTAATTTTTTAAAGATTTTATTTGTTTATTTTTTTATTTGGATTTTTTTTAATTTGTAAAAGATTTTATTTGTTTATTAGAGAGAGGGAGCACAAACAAGGGGAGTGGCAGAGGGAGAAGGAGAAGCAGGCTCCCCACTGAGCAGAGAGCCCAACCTGAAGCCCATTCCCAGGACCCTGGGATTATGACCTGAGCCAAAGGCAGACACTCATTAGACTGAGCCACACGGATGCTCCCAAAAACTATTTTAAAGAAAGAAAATTCTCACTAATTCAAAGAAGGGGGAAGGGAAAGGAGATTGTTCCAGAATTATCAATAGCTTGAATAATATACATGTTTCTAAAGTGCAGTTTTTGTTTTTCAGTTTTAAAATTTAGTTAATGTAGTTTCTTATAAGGCATATTTAAAATGAAAAAAATAATTTCAAAAAGTTTTTTCAAAGTGTGATCTATCAAAATTTACATGCAAGTACGTTGTTTGTAAAATAGTATTTCTAAATGAGTTAAGAGACTTTACATTTTTACCAAAGAGGAATAAAGATTCCCTTTGCAATATTGGTTATTGAATTCATTTGCTTATTTTCTTTCACCATACACATATCCTGTTTCCCTCATAATATAAATGTTATCTTCAGATTGTTATATTCTTATAAATCTAATGAAATCTAAACAAATTATCTAATACTGATTTTTAACATATTGCTAATAACTCTTTAAAACTTTCTTTTAGAGATGTGATATGAAGTTTCCTACCTCCTCAAAATAAATCTTAGTTTAAATAATGTGCTTTGAAGATAATTACATAGAAATAGTTGGGAAATTTGTAGGCAAGAGATTCAAAAGTTAAAGTTTTCAATGTTTCTATTCAGAATATTCTATGTGTATTTCAAGAATGTATAATTTCATATCAGAAATGGAGACAGAACATGGAAGACTCCTAACTCTGGGAAACAAACTAGGGGTGGTGGAAGGGGAGGTGGGTGAGGGGTGGGGGTGACTGGGTGGTGGGCACTGAGGTGGGCACTTGACGGGATGAGCACTGGGTGTTATTTTGTATGTTGGCAAATTGGAACACCAATAAAATAAATTTATTATTAAAAAAATAAACTCTTAGTACTAGCTAAAAAAAAATGTATAATTTCATCAGAATATCAAGATTAGCTTGTATTTTCTTTAAAATTGTTTTGTTTTCTGGGGATCCCTGGGTGGCTCAGTGGTTTAGCCTTTGGCACAGGGCATGATCCTGGGGTCCCAGGATCTAGTCCAACATCAGGCTCCATGCACAGAACCTGCTTCTCCCTCTGCCTGTGTCTCTGCCTCTCTGTGTGTGTGTGTCTCTCATGAATAAATAAATAAAAATCTAAAAAAAATTTTTTTTCTTTTCCACTTTAAAAAGCCATCATAAGCTTCAAAGATTAGTAGCAGATGTTATCATCATAGCTTTTCCCATGTGACAAATACTCTGAAAAATAAGCAATCAATATAAGAATCCTCAACACCAAATCATCTCCTTTGCATATGCATATGGTGAAGGCAAGTATATGATTATAGTTCATGGTCATGTATTCTCAAGTTTCAATTTTTTATATTAAATCATATAGGCAAAATGGATCCCAAATATGAGAGGCAGAGGCAGAAACTAATGCCAGATAATTCTAAATTACTGAGAAAACTCCAAATGCTGTCTTCAAACACAATTTCAATCTTAAAATATTTTATAGGGGCAAATTTGAGATAAAATGCTATAGCTTTTTAATGTATAAATAATAGTTATTTAGTGAAGTTTTGTACTAGCTCTTTAAAAAGAAGAGGGGAAAAGAGGCTTTGAACAAGGTTACACAATTTATTTCCCTCATGAATTCGCTGCTACCCTCTGGGCCTTAAAAGGTAGAAGTTGGACATTGACAGTAATTATTTTGGATTACACTGCAGGAAGGCAGCTGAGTGTAATTCTATACTTCAAAGAAGTGTAGCCATGTGTCACTTTGAACAACCATCATGAATATAACTTGAGGTGTTCAGGGATGCCTTTAAAGAAATAATCTGCGTAGATAAGTGATTTTCTTTAGATGTTAAATGTAATCACATGCATGTACACATAGAGGTTTTTAAAAAGAGAATAAGTAGAAAAATTGTGACTGTGAACCAAATTGTCTTTTGAAAATGTTGAATCAAAATGAGATTTTAAGTGCACCATTAAAAGGAGTTTAAAATACCAAAAGTAGTACTAAAAAAGATGTTGAACTTTTTAAAACCAATAATATATTAGTAAGATGGCCTTCTTTTGACTCCTCAGAAAGGTAGCCCTGCCGAAATTCAACTCTGGATAAATGGAAAGAGAAAGTCTCTTCATCTCCTGGAGTTCATGGATTTGACTTTTGTCTTCAAACTACTATAAGATCTAAGTATAAAACTTTTTTCCAATGAGGACCTGAAAGCAGCAGGTTCTAATTCTCTAAGGATATACAAACTGTGCATTTTACACACACCTACACACACATACATTCTATACTATTTTACTAAAACCAAACCATTCAAAGTCTTGACATTCATTCATAAAACATTTGTAAGCAACTTCTACAACAGGCACTGGACTAGAAACTGTGTGGATTTAATGATGAACAGATGCAAAAGGATCCCGTCCTAGAGAAACATAGTCTAGTGTTCAAGACAGACTTGGGATCAAGCATGTTAATTCCTAATCAGCCCCAAGGTTATTTTACTGAGAAAGTATATTGATATTGGCAATATTCCTGGAAAGATCAGTGTCTCATGGACAATAGGAGGAAAACACCAAAACATAATTGTTCTTTAACTCAACAGAAATACAAGCTATAGAAGCCACTTTCTTCCAAAACAAAAGATGAATAAATGTTTAAAAACCTGCCTGAGATAGTAACATTTTCCTGGGACACCCTACTCTATTATTCAGAAATAGTAGTATACTATTATGATCTGCTAAGCTAAATTCTTTAAGCTTTATATTAATACTTCTAGTTTTGAAATCAGGCTTTACCTCAGGACTTTTATTACTGTGTAATGGAATAAAGTTTTAAGATATTAATTGAGACCACTTTTCAGGCTTTTCTGTCTCCGTTCTTTTCTCAAAGAAGAGCTGGTTTGTCCAGTAAAAGGCATATGTTCAATTTTAACCCCAAAATATGCTCTTGAATCCCTTAGAGAAAAATGGGAGAGACAGCAGTCTTCAAGGTCAAGACTTATATTGGCAAAAGTCAGGTTTTTTGAAGAAAGAAATCACCTGTCAGTGTGAGGTGTACAAAATACTACAGCCACCTTTAATCCAACAAATGTGGTGATTTACTTTTTTCAACTAGTAGACCTTCATTACTAAGTACATGTGCCATATGACAGAGAAGTGAACTGGAAACCAAAATAGTTCTACCTAACATCAAATCTGCCACCAATAAGCAGTCTTAGTCAAGGTATTTAGTCGTTTTGATTCTCACTATTCTCATGAATATGATACACATCAATGAGCAAAGACTATCAAAGGCCACTTCTAGTTCTAAAATCCAAATATATGAAAGACAGTTGCTATATTAAATCTTATGGAAAACATAAACATATATAATCAGACACTGAACAAACTCTATCGAAGAGTTTAAAATACATTTGTGTGATCAGGATAAATATACAGAAACATAATTAAAATATAAAGCATTTAATGACCTTGATTTTTAAATACTTTCCCCACTAAACAAACAAACAAACAAACGAACAAAAAAGAACTTCTTGGAAATGTGCCTAATTCGAGGGCCATGCAAGGAAGAACAAGATAAGGCCAGATCACTGTGGTGAGATAGAAAGGAAATAACAAAAAATTATGGAGACATGTCAAAACAACATGATAGTCAATTTAAGGTAGCTGTCACAGACAGTCTGGGTGGCTCAGCGGTTTGGTGCTCCTTCAGCCCAGGGCTTGATCCTGAAAACCCGGGATGGAGTCCCATGTCATGCTCCCTGCATGGAGCCTGCTTCTCCCTCTGCCTGTGTCTCTGCCTCTCTCTCTCTGTGTCTCTCATGAGTAGATAGGTAAAATCTTTTAATTAATTAATTAATTAATTAATTAATTAATTAATTAATTAAAGAAGGAAAATAAAGTAGCTGTCACTAGCCAAATCTGGGAAAATTTGAACATCAAAATGAACAATAATAGTAATGACACTTATGTATTATAAAAATTTCTGATTTCATATTAAAAATGAAGAAATGAAGAAATAAAGCTTTTTCTTATAGTAGACTGTCAACTACTAAGTGTAGAATAAATGATAGGCATAAAAATCACCATTTCTAGCCATTATAAGCAAAAATCATAAATGGATGTTAAACTTTTGAGCCAATGTTTAATGAAGACCAGGATATTTACATAACCACAAAATGTCTTCATACAGGAAAAAAGCAATATTATAATGGAGAAAACTGGTGAATACCATTTTACTTAAGTAATCAAAGTTATCATTATTAATTGTTGGAAAAATTAGCATCATATGTCTCCTAAGATGATGCACAGAAAAGTACAAAACATCACTTAGGTAATATTTCTGCTCAAAAACATATTCTGAATTCTATAAGTAAGAAACAATAGGCAAACTCAAAGGAAGAAACATTCCACAAAACTGACCTGAATGCCAAAATATCAGTACAATGAAAAACAAAAACTATACAAAACTAAACAAATAACAACAGCTGAGAAACTATTCCATATTGAAAGAAGCTAGAAGACTAAAGAAATATGACAATTAAATGCAATGCATGATACTCTATTGGATCCTGAATCCAGGGAGGAATAATTTGCAATAAAGGACATAATTGGAACAACTAGTGAAATTTGGATGTATATTAGATAAAAATTTTGGTTCTACATGTAAACAGTTTAAAAGTTACCATTCCTTTCTCACAAGGAAAAAAAGTGAACTAAAATCAATGATTTGTATTAGATCCATGAAAGAAATGAAGTAATAGGGCAACCCACAATCCTCAAAATTGGAATCACAGGTGAACACAGAATTAGTTTTACAGGAGGAAGAAGCCCATAGCTGAAGCCAGTGAGCACTAGTAGGAACCCATAAACATGACTAATGAACTGCTAGAGGCTCAGTGTGGATGAGCTTGAGAATTAAAGATTCAAGGAAGTCCAACCTTAAAGGGACTCCCACGCTTTGAGATTTACACACAGGAGTGCCATCAAATTCTCAGGCTAAAGATCATACAAAAATCCCCTCATGCTTCTGACAGGCAGGAAGTAGCTATTTGAAATAAGCCCAGATCATTCATTTCTACTTAACAAAAGCCTGCCCTGAGGGAAATTATTTTGCAAGAGGCAAATCCACTCAGGTTTTATCAGATCCTAAGCAACTTGACTACAGGAAAATACCTAATTTCAGCCCCTTGTAGCCTTCCTCTCTCTTTTAAGGAGGGGAGGGGGGAATTCTGTGAAGTACTTGTCAAGATCAAAGCCCAAAGGACCTCAGGTGTACTAAAAAATTGATACTTAAATATAAAACAGCAAGATGGTGGATAGGAAGCTCTGGACCTTCCTTCCTTCCATGAACACAGTAACTCAACAATTTGTGAGAAATCCGAAAACTAGCTGAAATGCTCTTGCACACCAGGCAAGTGTGAAATCAAGCACACTGAAATCAGTAGAGAAATTTAAGACATTTTCTCACTATAATTCCTACCCGTAGCTCAGCACCCTACCAATTGGGAGGAAACCCCCAGGCTCCCAGGTTTCCCTAAGAGGAAGAAAGAGTTGGTCTTCTCGTCACATACCCCAAGTTTTTTGGAAGCTTCTCAAAGGATTGGCTTCTGTCTTGCCCATTTCAGTGTGCTGACAGGACTCAGCACAATCTCGCTACCTGGCTAGACAAAAGTTTCAGGTGACAGTTACCATAGGCCTTCCCCCCACCTCAATACAGAGAAAGTGGTTGGAAAATTCTAGAGCCATTTTTCTCCCACAGATGGGAAAAGTTAGATAGAGAATCCCATGAGTCAGCTTCTCTGGAAGGTGCCCAAGGACTTACCATCACTCACTTGTTGATGAGACTTGACATACTCTAGACAACTTAGGGATGCTAAGAACAAAGAACGGAGGCTGAACTAGAGTGAAGACAGAGAGACACCCAGTATTTCTATCTGAGCTAATTCTTAAGGGTCTTCTGTTTTATGAGACAGTCCATGAAGACTGGGAGAGGTGGCTATTTTGCTTACTGTGCAGATATCAACACAGAAAACCAAGGAAAAAAAGAAGAAAATATGATCCAAATAAAGGAAAAAATAGAAATCTCTAGGAAATGACTTTAAGGAAAACAAGTTATATGTTTTAACTGGCAGAAAATTCAAAATAACTGTCATAAAGATGCTCACCAAAGTCAGGACAACAATGCATGTACAAAATGAGAATTTGAACAAAGAAATGCAAAATATTAAAAAGCTCAAACAGAAAGTACTGAGTGAAGATTATAGCAACTGAACTAAAATATTCAATAGAGGAAAAACATTCAGAAAACTAGATCAGGCATAAGAAAGGCTCAATGAACTAAAAGACAAGTCACTGGAAATTATTCAGTTAAAAGTAAAACTAAAGAATAAAAACGAGTGAAGAAGGACTAAAGGACTTATGAGACACCATCAAATAGTGCAATATAAACATTACAAGAATCCCAGAAAGAAAAGAGAGAGAAAAGAACAGAAAACCTAAACAAAGAAATACTGGCTGAAAACTTCCCAAATCTAGAGAAGGGAATGGACGACCAGATCCAGGGAACCCAAGAGTTCCCATATAAGATGAATTAAAGAAATCAACACCTAGACACATTACAAATTATCAAAAGACAAAGAATGAATTATGAAAGCAGCAAGAGAAAAGTGATTTGTCACATGAGTGAGCCCCTAATAGACAGTAAGCAGTTTTTTGCAGCAAAACTGTGAAGGTCATCTCCCAAGGGATGATTTTTTTCAAAGGACTGACAGAAGGGGCAGCCCCAGTGGCACAGCGGTTTAGCGCCACCTTCAGCCCAGGTTGTGATCCTGGAGACCTGGGATCGAGTCCCACCTTGGACTCCCTGCATAGAACCTGCTTCTCCCTCTGCCTGTGTCTCTGCCTCTCTCTCTCTCTCTGTCTCTCATGAATTTAAAAGAAAAAAAAAATCTTAAAAAAAAAAGGACTGACAGAAAGAAACTACCAGAATGAAAATACAAGCACCCCATATCAAAACACTTAAATATATAAATCAACACCTATATTAAGAAAGAAGATCTTAAATAAATTAGCTAAACCTAACTTTTGCACCTCATGGAACTAGGTCAAATATTAGAGAAGAAATAATGAAATTGAGAATAGAAAAAATAAAAAGGAAAAACCAATGAAAATTGAGTTGGCTCTCTGAAAAGATAAAATTTGCAAATCTTTAACAGAACTGATAAAAAAAAAGAATGAAGACCCAAAGAAATAAAATGAGAAATAAAAGAGGACACATCACAACTTATGCCACACAAATACAAAGGTCATAAGAAAATACAATTATGTACAAAGATACTGAATAACAAAAGAAACAGATACATTCTTAGAAACATAAACCCTAACAAGATTCAATCTGGAAGAAATAGAGGGTCTGAACAGATCTATAACTAGTATGGACACTGAATCAGTAACCAAAAACCTCCCAATAGGGATGCCTGGGTGGCTCAGGGGTTGAGCATCTGCCTTTGGCTCAAGGTGGGATCCTGGAGACCTGGGATTGAGTCCCACGTTGGGCCCCCTGCAGGAAGCCAGCTTCTCCCTCTGCCTGTGTCTCTGCCTCTCTTTTTGTGTCTCTCATGAATAGATAAAAAAAATCTTAAAAAAAAAAAAAAAAGAACCTTCCAATAAAGAAAAGTTCATGTCCAAACAGCATCACTGCTGAACTCTATCAAACATTTAATAAAATTTTCTCAACATAATAAAGGTCATATATGAAAACCCCACAACTAACATCATACTCAATAGTGAAAAATTGAGGAATGTCTGGGTAGCTCAGTCAGTTAAGTGTCTGCCTTTGGCTCGGGTTATGATATCAGGATCCTGTGACTGAGCCTGGCATTGGGCTCCGTGCTCAATGGGGAAACTGTTTTTCCCTTTCCCACTCCCCTTGCTTGTGCTCTCTCTGTCTCTCTGTCAAATAAATAAATAAAATATTTTTAAAAGAATTTTAGAGTGAAAAACTGAAAGCTTTTTCAATAAGATCAGGAACAAGGTAAGTATACCTATTCTCACCACTTCAGTTAAACATAGTATTAGAATTTTTACCCAGAGCAATTAGTCAAGAAAAAGAAACAAAAGGCATTTAAACCAGAAAGGAAGAAATAAATTCTCATTTGCAGACAATATTCTCTTATGTATAGAAAACTCACAAAAACACTTTTAAAAAACAATTAGAACAAAGTTGCAAGATACAAACTTAAAATAGAAAGATCATGTGTATTTTTATACACTAAAAGTGAACTATCCGAAAAGGAAATTAGGAAAACAATTCCATTTACAATAGCACCAAAAAGAATAAAATACATAGAAATAAACATAATTGAAGAGGTGAAAAATGTGTGTACTAGAAATTACAAAAAAATTGATAAAAGAAATTAAGGAAGAATACAGACAAGTGGAAAGACTTTCCAAGTTCTTGAATTAGAAGACAATATTGTTAAAATGTCCATACTATCCAAAGGAATCTACAAATTCCACCAACATAAAAATATCAATGGCACTTTTTTTACAGAAATAGAAAAAAAATGATTCTAAAATTGACATGGAACTTTATTACAAAAGACTCAGAATCCTCAAAGTGATCTTGAGCACAAGAACAAAGCTGGAGGCATCACACTCCCTATTTAAAAATATACTTCAAATTTATAGTAATCAAGACAGCATGATAATGGCACAAACATAAACCAGTGGAAAAAGAATAGAGATTCCAGAAGTAAATCTATGCATACACAGTCAACTGATTTTAGACATGGATGCCAAGGATATGCAATGGGGAAAGTAGATCTCTTCTCCAAAGGTTGATAGGAAAACTGGATATCCACATACGAAAAAATGAAATTGTACTCTTACCTCACACCATATATAAAAAACATTCAAAATGGATTAAAGACCTAAAACTGTAAAATTCCAAGAAAGAAACATAGGGGATGAAATTTATGACATTAGTCTCGGCAATGATTTCACAACTACACCACCAAAAGCTCATGTAACAAAAGCAAAAACAGACAAGTAGAATTAATCAAACTAAAAAGCTTCTGTACAGCAAAGGAAATAATCAACGTAGTAAAAACATCTACAGAACAGGAGGAAGTATTTGCCAACAATATATCTAATAAAAAGTTAATCTCCAAAATGTATAAAGAACTCCTATGACTCAACAGCAAGAAGATAAAATAAAATAAAATAACCTGACTTAAAATTGGGCAAAGAACCTAAATAGGTATTTTCCCTAAGAAGAGTTGTTTTCTTTTTCCAGAAAACATTTTTGAGTTGTTCTATTTACAATGACAATAAAAGGTCACTGAAGTTAACTAGACAATAAGTTAGATATGATTTTAGATAAAGAGAAAAAGCCCAAAATGCCACATTTTATAGACAACCTATAATTCGGTTTTTAAAAAAGAATTTATTTATTTACTTGAGAGAGAGAGAGAAAGAGGGAACCAAGCAGGGGAGAGGGAGAAGTAGACTCCCTGCTGAACATGGAACCCAATGTGGGACTTGATCCCAGGACACTGAGATCATGACCTGAGTAGAAAGCAGATGCTTAACTGACTGAGCTACTCAGACACCCCACCCATAATTTAGTTTTATTCAGAACAAAGAAAAAATTTGTGTGTGTATGTGTGTGTGTGTTAAATTTATTTATTTACTTATTGCACGTTTATGCTTCATTCATATTCAGCTTATTTAAACTTTCCACTCACATCTCTGGAAACCATCAGTTTTCGATACCTATGAGCTTGGTTTACATATATTTATTCTGCATGTAAGAGAGATCATGCAATATTTGTCTTTCTTTGTCTGACTTATTTCACTTAGCATAATGCCCTCAAGTCTATCCATATTGTTGTAAATAGCAAGAATTTATTCTTTTTTATGGCTGAATAATATATATTACTTTTTACATATGCACAATATATACCTCTCACATTTTCTTTATTTGTTCAGCTGTCAAAGGACACTTAGGTTTTTTCCGTATCTTGGCTATTATAAATAATGCTATGATGAACATAGCAGTGCATATATCTTATGAGGTATTTTCATTTTCTTCAGATAAATACCCAGAAGTGGAATTTGTGGGTCATATGGTAGTTCTAGTTTTACTTTTTTTGAATAATCTCTAGATTGTTTTCCACAGTGGCTACACCAAATTACATTTCTATCAACAGTGCACAAGGGTTCCCTTACTCTCTATATCCTTGCCTATACCTCTTATTTCTAGGTGTTGTGTTTTTTTTTTATAATAGCCATTTTTATAGGCATGAGATGATAATTCATTGTGGCTTTAATTTGCATTTCCTTGATGATTAACGATGTAGAGTATCTTTTCACGTACCTGCTAGCCATATGTATGACTTCTTGGGAAAACTGTCTGTTCAGATCTTCTGCCCATTTTTCAATCAGATTGTTTTTGCTATTGAGTGTGTGAGCACATTATATATTTTCAATATTAGCTCCTTATCAGATATATGATGTGCAAATATCTTTTCCCATTCATTAGGTTGCTTTTCATTTTTTGATCGTTCCTTTGCTGTATAGAAGCTTTTTAGTTTGATATAGTCCCACTTGCTTTTTTTTTGCTTTTGGTTTTGGTGTCAGATTAAAAAGATTATCACCAAGGCCTGTGTCAAGGAGCTTACTGCCCAAGGTTTTTTTCTAGGAATTTTATGGTTTCAGGACTTATGTTGAAATCTTTAACCCATTTGGTGTTAATTTTTGTGTTTGGTGAACAGGGGGTGGTGGAAAGGGAGGTGGGCAGAGGGTGGGGGTGACTAGGTGATGGGCACTGAGGGGGGCACTTGATGGGATGAGCACTGGGTGTTAAGCTATATGTTGGCAAATTGAACTACAATAAAAAAATTAAAATTAAAAAAATTAAAAAAATTTTTGTGTTTGGTGTAACATATTAGTCCAAATTCATTCTTTTGTAGCTGTCCAGTTTTCCTGGCACCTTTTATTGAAGAAACTGTCTTTTCCCTATTGTATATTCTTGACTCCTTTGCATAAATTAATTAACTATGTGTGCATGGTTCATTTCTGGGCTCAATTCTGTTCCATTGATCTATGTGTCTGTTGTCCTACCAGTTTTAATTACCACAGCTTTCTAGTATAATTTGAAATCAAGGAACATGATGCTTCCAGCTTTATTCTGGTTTCTTATGATTGCTTGGCTATTTGGGGTCCTTTATGGCCCCACACAAAATTTAGGATTGTTTGTTCTATTTTTATGAAAAATGCCATTGGAATTTTGATAGGAATTGCATTGAATCTGTAGACTGCTTTGGGAAGTCTTTTTTGAGCATTTAATATTATTAATTCTTTCAATCCATGAGCATGGAATATCTTTCCATTGATTTCTGTCTTTAATCTCTTTAATTAATGTCTTGTAGCTTTCAATATATAGATCTTTCACTTCCTTGGTTAAATGTATTCCCAGATATTTAATTCTCTTTAATGCAATATAAGTAGGATTTTCTCTTTTAAAAAAATGTTTTTTATTTGAGTATAGTTGACACACAATGTTATATTAGTTTCAGGTATTCAACATAGTGATTCAATCTCTTTTTACATTATGCCGTGTTCACCACAAGTATAGCCATGATCTGTCACCACACAACACTACTACAATGTCACTGACTATATTTCCTATGCTGTGCTTTTCAACCCCATAACTTATTCCTTCCATAACTAGAAATCTGTATCTTCCACTTCCCATCTCCCCCTTGCCCATCCTCCACTCTTCTCTCTTTTGTCAACCATCAGTTTATTCTCGGTATATATAAGTCTTATTCTGCTTTTTCTTTGTTAATTGATTTGGGGTGTTTTTAGATTCTACATATGAGTGAAATCATATGGTATCTGTCTTTCTCAGTCTGACTTGTTTCATTTAGCATACAACACTCTAAGTCCATCCATGTTGTCACAAATGGCACAATCTCATTCTTTTTTCTATGGTTGTGTGATATATATATATATCGTCTATTCAATGGGATTATCTTCTTAATTGATCTTTCTGATACTTTATTATTAGCATATAGAATCACAATAGATTTTTGTGTATTGATTTTGTATCCTGCAAATTTACTGACTTTTTTATTAGTTCTAACAAATTTTTGATGGCATCTTTAGGGTTTTCTTTCTTTTTTTTTTTTTTAAGATTTTATTTATTTATTCACGAGAGACACAGGCAGAAGCAGGCTCCATGCAGGGAGCCTGACATGGGACTCAATCCAGGGTCTCCAGGATCATGCCCTGGGCTGAAGGTGGCAACAAACCACTGAGCCACTGGGGTTGCCCAGGGTTTTCCATATGTAATATCATGTAATCTGCAAATAGTGACAGCTTTACTTCTTCCTTTCCAATTTGGAAACATTCTGTTTTCCTTTTTCTTGCCTAATTGCTCTGGCTAGAATTTCTAATACTATGTTGAATAAAAGTAACAAGAATGGGCATCCTTGTCTTGATACTAGAGAAAAAAATTTCAGCTTTTCATCATTGAGTACAATGCTAGCTGTTGAATTGTTGTATCTGACTTTTATTTTGTTGAGGTTTGTTTCTTCTAAATTTGCCTTGTTTAGAGTTTTTATCACAAATGGAAATTAAATTTTGTCAGTGCTTTTTCTGCAACTATCTAGATGATTATATTTTTATATCCTTCATTTTGTTAATGTGGTATATCACACTGACTAATTTGCTGACTGAACTATATTTTCAGCCCTGGGATAAATTCAACTTAATCATGGTGCATAATATTTTTAATATATTTGTTAATATTTTTTTGTGAAGTTTTGTATGTATGTTCATCAGGGATACTATCCTGTATTTTTATTTTTGTGGTGTCCTTATCTGGTTTTGATATCAGGGCAATGCTGATCTCATAAAATGAATTTGAAAGACTGCCCTCCTCTTCTATTTTTTGAAGAGTTTGAGAAGAACTGGTATTAATTCTTCTTTGGATGTTTGATAGAATTCAGTTATGAATCCATCTAGTCTTGGACTTTTGTTTTCTGGCAGGTTTTTGATTACTGATTCAATCTTAGTAGTAATTGGTCGATTCATATTTCTCTTTAATCATTAAACCATATTTAATCAATACTGGTAGGTTGTGTATGTCTATGAATTTGTTTCTAGAAATTTATCAATTTCTTCTATGATGTCCAATCTGTTAGCATATAATTGTTTGTAGTAGTTATGATCCTTGGTATTTCTTTGGTAATAATTGTAACATCTCCCCTTTCATTTCTGATTTTATTTACTTGAATCTTCTCTTTTTTTCTTAAGTCTAGCTAAAAGCTTGCCAATTTTGTTTATAAAGAACCAGCTCTTAGTTTCATTTATCTTTCCTATTATCATTTCAGTCTGTTTCACTTATTTCTGCTCTAATCTTTATTATTTCCTTCCTTCTACTGAGGGTTTTGTTAGTTCTTCTTTCACTAGTTTCTCGAGATGTAAAGTTAGGTTGTTGATCTGAGACTTTTCCTGTTTCTTGAGGTAGGCATTTATCATAATAAACTTCCCTCTTAGAACTGTTTTTGCTGCATCCCATAAATTTTGGTATGTTACATTTCCATTTTCACTTGTCTCAATGAATTTTTTTAGTTCTCTTTTGGCTTATCCTTTGACCCATTGATTGTTCTGTAGCACGTCATTTAATCTCTACATATTTGTGAATTTTCCAGTTTTCTTCATGTAATTAATTTCTAGTTTCATATCATTGTTATCAGAAAAGATGTTTGATATCATTTCAATCCCTTTAAATTTATTAATATTTGTTTTGTAGACTAACATATTCTCTATCTTGGAAAATGTTTCATATGCACTTGGGAAGCATGTGTATTCTCTTGTTTTGGGATGGAATGTTCTACAAATATCTGTTATGTCCATCTGGTCTAATATATTGTTCACTTTTTGATCAAAATAAACTTTTTGTTGTACCAAAAGAAACTCAGCCATAGGTTTGGAATGTATTCTCAAACTACATATGCAACAAGGACAATATTCTGCTAATATAATTGATTTGTTTCTGCATTTGTCTACTGTTTGTCTAATATTATCAACTATATACAGAGTAGTGCAACTAGTATTTGGAACAATCATTACAGTGTTACAACATCAGGCATAACACTAACTCTTCACACCACTAGTTTTCTTTGTTTACCTGGGCTTTAAATACATACATATGACCAACAGGTGCATGAAAAGATACTCAACATCACTCATCATCAGGGAAGTGGAATATCAAAATCATAATATCACCTCACACCTGTTAGGATGGCTACTATTAAAGAAAGAAAGACAGAGAGAGAGAGAGAGACAACAAGTGTTAGAGAAGATTTGGAGAAATGGGAACTCTTATACAGTGTTGGTATAAATGTAATCAGAATAGCCATTATGGAAAGCAGATGAAAGTCCCCCCAAAAATTAAAAGCAGGAGGCGGCCGCGGCGCGGCCCGAGCCGGGCGGCGGTGGGGCCCCGCGGGGCGCCGGGCGGGAGCCGAGGCCGCCGCGGACCCCGCAGCCCTGCAGCCGGCGAATGGATCCCACCTCTGCAGAGACAAAGGAGCTGCTCCAGAGAACACCAGCTGAAAGTAAATGTCCTTGAGGGCCCCAGCATCCTCCTCATCATTAATGCACGGGCATGATCATCCAGGCTTCAGAACCTGCCTGGAAGAGATGCCGGAAGAAGCATCAAACACCAGGGAAGCAGAGGACACAAGCTTGGATGTGAAATAGCAACACCTTATGCACTGAAGAATAATAAAACAATGTTTTTAATTACAAAAAAAAAAAAAATTAAAAGCAGAACTACCATATGATCCAGCAATTCCACTTCTAGATATTTATTTAGAAGAACTGAAATCAAGACCTGAAAGACATATTAGCACTCCCATGTTGCAGCACTATCCATAATAATCACAATATAACTTAAATAAATATCCATAAATGAATGTATAGAGATGTTTTAGATATACATGCATACACACAAGTGCATGCACACACACATACAATGGAATAGTATTCAGTGCTTTAAAAGAAGGGAATTCTGCTACATGCTACAAATCAATCAATGTGATACACTACATTAATAAAAGAAAGGAAAAGAACCATATGATCCTCTCAATAGATGCAGAGAAAGCATTTGACAAAGTACAGCATCCTTCCTTGATTAAAAAGTCTTCACAGTGTAGGGATAGAGGGAACATAACTCAATATCATAGAAGCCATATACAAATATTATTAAAACATCTCTGCTACCTAGTCAGCAAATATCATTCTCAATGGGAAAACTAAGATCTTTTCCCGAGGTCAGGAAAATGGCAGAGATGTCCACCATCACCACTGCTGTTCAAAATAGTACTAAAAGTCCTAACCTCAGCAATCAGACAACAAAAAGAAATAAAAGGCCTCCAATTTGGCAAAGAAGGAGTCAAATTCTCACTCTTTGCAGATGACATGATACTTTATATGGAAAGCCCAAAAGACTCCACCCCCAAATTCCTAGAACCCAAAGAGGAATTCAGCAAAGTGGCAGGACACAAAATCAAGGCACAGAAATCAGTTGCATTACTATACACTAACAATAGGCAGAAGGAAGAAAAATTAAGGAGTTAATCCCATTTTCAACTGCACCCAAAACCATAAGATACCTATAAATAAACCTAACCAAAGAGGCAAAAGATCCATATTCAGAAAACTATAGAACACTTATGAAAGAAATTGAGAAAGACACAAAGAAATGGAAAAATGTTCCATGCTCATGGATTGACAGAATATTAAAATGTCTGTGCTACCTAGAGCAATTTATACATTCAATGCAATCCCTATCAAAATACCATCAACTTATTTTGCAGAGTTGGAACAAATAATCCTAAAATTTGTATGGAACCAGAAAAGACCCCAAATAACCAAAGGAATGTTGAAAAATAAAAACCAAAGCT
Organism: Canis aureus; assembly: GCF_053574225.1. NCBI lineage: Eukaryota > Metazoa > Chordata > Mammalia > Carnivora > Canidae > Canis > Canis aureus. The sequence goes on along the minus strand of NC_135623.1, from coordinate 63,233,338 downwards.
GGAGGCATCACAATTTCAGACTTCAAGATATATTACAAAGCTGTGATCATCAAGACAGTATGGTACTGCCACAAAAACAGACACACATCAATGAATCAGAATAGAGAACCCAGCAACTAGACTCTCAGCTTTATGATCAACTAATCTTCGACAAAGCAGGAAAGAATATCCAATGGAAAAAAGACAGTCTCTTTCCCAATGTTGGGAAAATTGGACAGTCACATGCAGAAGAGTGAAACTGGACCACTTTCTCACACCATACACAAAAATAGACTCAAGATGGTTGAAAGGCCTAAATGTGAGACAGGAATCCATCAAAATCCTAGAAGAGAACACAGGCAGAAATCTCTTTGACCTCAGCTGCAACAACTTCTTGCTAGACAAAGTCCCAAAGGCAAGGAAAACAAAGACAAAAATGAACTACTGGGACTTCATCAAGATAAAAACTCTTGCACAGCAAAGGAAACAGTCAACAAAACCAAAAGGCAACCAACAGAATGGGAGAAGATGTTTTTAAATGATATATCAGATAAAGGGCTAGTATCCAAAATCTATAAATAACTTTTCAAACTCAACACCCAAACAACAAAAAATCCAGTCAAGAAATGGGCAGAAGACATGAACGACATTTCTCCAAAGAAGGCATACAAATGGCCACAGACACAAGAAAAAATGCTCCACATCACTCGACATCAGAGAAATAAAACTGAAAACCACAACGAGATACCACCTTATACCTAACAGAATGGCTAAAATTAACAAGTCAGGAAATGACATGTGTTGGTAAAGATGTGTAGAAAGGGGAATCCTGGTCCACTTTTGGTGGGAATGTAAGCTGGTGCAGCCACTCTGGAAAACAGTATGGAGTTTCCTTAAAAAGTTGAAAATAGAGCTACTCTATGACCCAGCATGTGCACTACTGGGCATTTACTCCAATGACACAAATATAGCAATCCAAAGGGACACGTGCACCCCAATGTTTATAGCAAGAGCCAAACTATGGAAAGAGTGCAAATGTCCTTTGACAGATGAATAAAGAAGATATGGTATATATAATATATATAATAGATGTGAGTATAATAGTGTGTATATATTATATATATATATATACATATATATATAATGGACTACTACTCAGCCATCAGAAAAATAAAATCTTGCCATTTACAACAACACAGATAGAACTAGAGAATATTATGCTAAGGGAAATAGTCAGAGAAAGACAATTATGATATGATTTCCTTCATATGTGGAATTTGAGAAACAAAATAGAGGCTCATAGGGAAAGAGAGAAAAAATTAAAAAGATGAAATCTCAGAGGGAGACAAACCATAAGAGACTCTTAATCATAGGAAACAAACTGAGGGTCACTGGAGAGGAGGGTGGTCCAGGGATGGGGTAACTGAATGAAAAACATTAAAGGGGTCATGTGATGTAATGAACACTGGATATTATATAGGACTAATGAATCACTGACCTCTATTCCTGAAACCAGTATTATATGTCAATTAATTGAATTTAAATAAAATTTTAATAAAATATAAAAACAAACAACAAAACAAAGTTAATTGAATTGGGATTACATAACAAATACTTGCTAAATATGTAGGAGCAGAGGAACTATTGTCTGCAACTTAATCTCAAATACTGCAGAAAATAATTATAATGATATATATATGTGCATGTTGGGAGAGGAAACGAGTATGCTAAAATCTTAACTCTTGGTGATTCTAAGTGAAGGATATATAAAAAGTTCATACTATTCATATTATTTTTCTAAATGTTTAAATTTCAAAATAAAAAATACATGTGTATGTACAACATAGTGTAAATTTCAAATAAGTGGTATAGTAGATGCCAGAGAACTCAGGAGAGTAGGGTAGGCAAAATATAGGGTATGGAACACAAAAGTTGCTGTGAAGTTTGGAAAACTTTCAGGCAGCAAAGAGAAACAGACTTAATGTGAGACTTAAATGTGAGGACGTGATCTTCACAAAAGCAATAGTCAACGATGTGTACAATTTGTTCAAAGGGTGATGAGTACAGCAGTGTGACTAGGAAATATATATGGAAAATGAATGAAACTACTTGGCTAGCATAAGAAATAATAATTTTAAAAATCACCATATAGGGGAACAAATTACTGGTACTAGAAAAATCAGTGCCTAGAGATACCCCTATTCCTCATATATACGTATTACTGACTTCCTTTCAACCAGACACTTGGAAACTTCCTATATTCAAGTCATTTTGCAGCAGTTTTCTGTACTACATATGAGCTGAACTCATGAGGCTGCAATTCAGAGTGTCTCTGAGAAAGTTAAAGTTATGTATTCTAGACAACTTTTATTGACTCTTGATTGACATGATAAACCATTTGATCTTCTACAGATATTAAGATGCCACAGACAAAACTGATCAAAGTGACAAACTAGAAGTTTAAATGCAGTTGGATCTAGGTGTAAATCTTGACACGGACACTTACCAGGTCTGTGACCTTGGGCAATTTCCAATCTTCCTAGCTTCAGTTCTTCCTCCTAAAATGATTATGATTTAGAGTCCTTTCAATATGTTTAGTTAAGAATAGACTATGTAGAGTCCTGGCACATGGAAGGAGCTCATAATGATTGTTAGAGCCTGTGTAATTCAAGGAGCATCCAACAAATACTCCTCTAAACCAGAAACAGACAAATTGTAAGTTAGATTGACATACATTACTATGACCATAGAATTTTTTTTAAAGAAGAGAGACACTAAAATATCTGCATGCCTGATTTGCTCAATCATTTGCAAGAAAGCAGTGAAATTTCGAATGAAAAATTCATTCTGAAGTGAGGTTCAAAAATTGTCTGCTGATACTTAACCTACCTGAGCTATCTTCAGAGTCAATATAAATCAGAAGAAAAACCCATTGTGACTAATAACTGATGTAACACTGTATCTGAAACTATGATCATATAGTTTTAGGTAAGGAGACTTGAATTCATCCTTCTCATGGAAGACATTATCAGCCATTATTCTCGTTCTGCACATTCTCTTCACAAATATTCCAAGTAGTAGAATTCCAATGGAAAGAAGTGATAAAATACTTCTTCAGGCAAGACACCTCTAAACTAGAGCAAGCTAGAAGGGGTAAAAATGCAGGTGTGGGTTGTAGTCCAAGAGCTAAGGTATAATTCTGACATGCTTCTGTCCCAGAAATTGTTTATTTTCTTTCCAGTAGAGATAGTCTACAGCTGAATTATCATAAGGCAAAGGAAAAAAAAAAAAGTTGAAAAGCATCCAAATAGAAATTGCTTACAAATGCTTGAAATACTGCATGAAATCCCTATTTAATCTTCCAAACAGATTTTAAGAATCACTGTCTTAGCCATTTTCCACAGCTGTTCAAAAAGTCCCATAGCTTACAGTGTTCTGCTAGACAGAATTGAATTCGTTGTCACCTCCTAAGAGAAGAAGAGGGTTTGGGTGATGCAGGTCAGAAAACAACTCTTGTATAAACTACTTAGTGCTTATTTGCCAGACTCTATGGATGTTCTTGAGTTAGACTTGGTAGATTTGCATTTGTTTGATTGATTAGTGAAGGTTTATGTGGAAGGGGGAACAAAGTGTTGAATTAGCGAACACCTTCACATAAATAGCCTGTGTCACGTTGCTATCATTTTCTGCAAGATGAGGATCCCCATACCAACAGAGATACCAGAATGTCTCTGAGGGTAGGAGGATAAATGAGAGATCAACCATCTACTACTACATTATTAAAGTAGAAAGTACTCCTCTAAGGACTGCATTAATGTTGCAATGGTCCCCACTCTCACCAAATCTCCTCCCTAAGAACCATCGAGGTTAAGCCATTTTTCTCCAACTTCTTGCAATTCATTCCCCCACTCAATAATTTTTTTTATTCCTTTGTATAATCCTTACATCTACCAAATTTCTTTTCTTCTGTGGGGAAAGTTCTCACTAAAAATTTCCTCTCCTTTTTAGCTAAAGGACAGCTTGTTTTTTTAATCCACAAATCACTCAACTATTAAACGGATTTCTTAAAATAATTTGTTGATGCTCCAATCTATGCAAGGTGTTCTTGAGAGCGAGGAATAAGATAGTGGACCTGCCTGAAGGAGACAACACAGTGGAAGGCACAATGTCACAACTGGGGTTCAGCAGTGTGAACATAATGCTATGGGATCACAATATATACATGTGCTGAAATAATTGTATGATGTCAGAATAGGTTCTTTTTTTCTCCTTCCTAAATTTCTTGGACATTATATTAAAGACTTCCCAAATATCAGCCCTGAAAAGAAAACATTTTTAAAGCTTTTCCAAAATGTGAAAAGATGAAAACACTTCAGTATTATGCCATAACTGACATATATGAATTAATCATAAAGAAGGAAGCAAGGAAGGGAGGAAAGGAAGGAGGAGGGAGGGAGGGAGGGAGGGAGGGAGGGAGAGAGGGAGGGAGGAAGAACACTTTTAACTAGCATACACTCAAGGATCTGCCAAGGATCACAGCTGATTCACATTCTGTAATGACTGGAGTAGCCCTTTAATTGAGTGCTGACACTTGTATGGCATCAAATGATATCTTCTGCAAGCACTTGTAGAATATTTTTCATATTCTCCCTGTACTCATCTGATGGTCAGAAATATTAAAATACTCTTTCTAATGAACAGACTTCCCCCTAATCTGAACACATCAATCCCTTAGAACAGTGGCAATAGCCTCGTGCAAACTCAGCACATCGGAGACAAGGATAAGAGCTTTTTCATCCACTTACTCTTTTTCATTTTATTTCACGCTATCTTTTTACAAATTGAAGACTAGAGTATAAATTTGTGATTCACATTCCACTTTCAAAACTGAAAGGCTGATATTATGGTGGGTGAAAATATTTCCCTCAGGACCTCTAGCCACAGAGCCATGGCACATTCCGAGATAATGAGGTCTCAAGATAAGTATAGTAGCAGACAAAATAAATGCATCTTACATAGCACGTCTAGAAGGAGTAACTGAGCCCTCAAGTTTTCCTAAAGTCTTCCGTAATGTCCTTGAAAGTTAACTCACGAAGACAATTTCTTACTTCTCCTATAATATTAAAATGAGTCACAATACCTTTAATGGAAGCCAGGTTTATAAGTTGTCTGGTATAGGATTATAGACATAGAATAAATATTTACTGAGATATTCAGTCATTTGTATCAGAAAAATTGACAAGCCTTATATTTTTGAAGGTGGTCCGGAACATAGCAGATATCTTCCCAAAGGAATGACATGGCTTCTATAGAAAGAGAAGGCTATACAGAAGGATTAATCAGTCACAGTATCTTGCCAAAATTACTGCTCTGATTTATATACTGTTGAATTCCAACAAAGATTTAGAACAGCTTACAAAGATATATTAAATTTTAAATATAGGAATTAAAAATAAAAAACAAAAAACACTAGTCTAGTTCTGGCAAAAGTATGGGGAAATGGGACATTTCATGCATTTTGAAAGGGAATGTAAAATATTCAACATTTCTGGAGGGCTGTTTGTACCAACATTTAAAATGTGCATACCATTTCATCCTAAAATTCCATTTCTAATTATTTATCTTAAGAAAATAAAAGTGCGAGTGTATAAATGTGCTATATAAAGATGTTCACTGAATACTGTATAATACAGAAAATATAATAAAAACATCCAATGATAAAAGATTGAGTAAAAGAATGATATATCCATTTAATGGGAAACTATTTACTTTTTTTTTAAGGTAGACTTTTATATTGAAATGGAAGATGTCCACAATATTTTGTTGAACTGAAACAGCAGGTTATGGATTAGAATGTGTAGTGTAACTACATTTATGTAAAATATGTACATTATAGTTTATACTTGCAGAAGCGTCTTGAAAGATATAATGAAATTCTTAAGAGCAATTACTTTTGAAGAGTGAAATGAGTGGCTATTTATATTACTTTAAAATAAAGATGTCCTCCATTTTGAGAAAAAATACATTTTAAATAGTGTTTGTTTTTATAAAGATTTTATTTCTTTATTTGAGAGAGAGAGAACTAGAGATAGTGAGAGAACCAGAGTAGGGAGGAGAGGGAGAAGCAGGCTCTCTGCCTAGATGCAGAGCTCAACTCCAGGACCCTGGGTTCATGACCTGAGCTGAAAGCAGATACCCAACTGACTGAGCCACCCAGGTGCCCATTTTAAATTATGTTAAAAGAATATTTCATCATTACATTGGAAAATGTTCACCATCAATTTTTAAATGAAAAGAAGCAGTTTCCTAACCAGTACAATAGTATAATTGTGAGTTTCTAAGTTTACTCATACATAGAAATTAAGCCTGAAAACTTTGTACCGAAATATTAATATAGTGCCATTTTCATGGGAATTGTTGATCAAAGGTGTACATTGAGAGACCAGGTGGGAATCACACCTGCCTTCATGAAGCCCTGGTGGTGAGTACAGGGTTCTCGTCTCATCTGTATGCCAGGTTACACAACTGGACCAACATTCCCACGGTTGCCAGATGAGCCCAGAGAGCAGAGGAGTGAGTCCCAGGACAACTTAGCAGTAGGTAGAAAGGGAAAAAACCTTGGGATATAGCAGCATCTGCACTGTCCACAGCCGTGAGAGAAGTCCAAAGTCGAACTGATAAGAATAGACATGTATTGAGAACTTGCTATACATTAGGCAATCTGCTAAGAGCTTTATGTATAAATTATCTGTTTCATCCTCAAAACAACTTTAGGAATAAAATACTATTAGCTCCATTTCAGATGAGGATACCAATGCTCCAGAAACTGATCCTAGTAAGTAACTAGTAAATGGTAAAGCCCAGTCCAAAACACAAGACCTGCCTGCTCCCCAAGATTATACCTTTTAACCCTTTTATATGGCGGGGTAAATAATCTAGGCACCGCCTTTGCACTTTTTCCCCTTGTTTTTAAGGTCTTCGTTAAATCGGTGCAGTCTGCTACTTTGTCTTGGCTCAGACTAATTTCACCTGGTTGCCATATGGATACTCATGCAGGGTGCCATGCAAAAGTATAATGCACTACATAAAACTCAAGGCATCTCCCTAAAGTGTGCAGTACAGTTTTCAACTGAGAAATCAGAGAGAGAAAATGACTGTCCCCAAGATTGCTATTCTGAAAGAGATAATTGCAGTTCATCTCACTCTGCTCACAAAGTGCTTTGCTACGGTGACACTTACACCCTTGGAGGTCAGCCCACACTTCACTGACAGCGACCAGTTCAGCTGTGTCAATTCCACCTGAATCTACTTGCTTGCAGGGTTTTCAGAGCACACAGCTTACCAAGCCATTATTATTTTGTACCTGTGCCCAGAGAGCTCTACAAAGGGTGCATTTTAATGAGCCTGAAATAGGTAAATAAATAAATAGCTCATAGGTAGTATGTAATTTACTAGCAAAAAAACAACCATGACTTGCTGCCCTCACAGACCATAGCTTGATGCCTCTGGTGATTACTTGCAGAATTCTATGGAGCAGAAAAGCTGAATTTCATTTTTTAGCTTATTCCTTAAAATTGTTAGTTGATGGATCTTTCTTCAGCTTGCCTTAAATGTCCTTGCTCATCTCCACTCTAAGGTAAACATATTTCACTGAAAAACTGCATCTATGCATGGATAACAACACACTCAACATCCTCTGCATGCCTACCCATTCTATATAGGGAAAGCAATCAAATGTTTAGAAATACCAAAGCATCTTTTCCTTTCTCTACTGCTCAAAAAAATGAAGGAATTTAAAGATCTACTTATCATTCTCCAGCCATAGGGTCAATTCTATTTTGTAACTTTCAGTTGGATCGATGATATGCTAATTTGATGTTTCTGGCAAAGTTGGTTGAAACCTTTCAGAAGAGAGGGGATATTAAAACATAGTTGCTACTTGATAGCACCACCAAAGTGTTTAAAATCAGTCTTAGCATTTTGCAGTCTGGCTTCCACAGACTCTCTAGCTTTGGAATATGTACAAAATCCCTGAAATGTATGTAAAATTTTGTGCTAATGTGCATTTTCTACCACTTACTAAGTTTTCAAAGTATCTGCTAATCAAAACGGATTAAGCATCACCAAATCATTCAGAAAGTCTTGGTGGGGAGAGGGAGGACTATAAAACTGGTGCTTTTTACACAAATGTTTATCTCAAGAAAACTCATTTGCACTTATTTCATTATTGATCTTTCATTATTCACATTGGGTCAATCTCTATCCCTCTGTACACTCTGCCTATTTCTACTTTTAACTTCTCTCATTGACCCATCTCCCTGTTGGATATGTTTCCTTGAAAGGAAACTCTAAAATATTTCCCCAGTAAAGCTTTCAGTGACTGACTTTAACCTAGATCAATTTTATCCTATTTCTGAATTCTTATTGTACACAGAATCTGGGGAAATCAGAGAATGCATATGTGTGTGTGTGTGTGTGAGTGTGAGTGTGCATGCACATGCACACTCATGCACACACATAGGTTTGCCATAGATATTCCATATTCGGAAATCTCTCTAGACATTATGAGATACATCACATGTATTAACCTGTATCTTCATTATTGCCGGGGATCCAATGGCTCATCAAAATCAGGCATAAGTCATATTTTTGTCTTGCTCTCACTATGACTAATATGAGGCTTGATTGCTTTATTGTTACCACGAGCTATCAGTAACTCATAATTCATGAAAATGCCTGTAGTTTTAGCATTCCTCTCTGTAGCTGAATTACCTTTAAAGAAATTTGTTTCCCTAAAGCTAGAAACTATGGTACAACATTAAGGGAAATAGAAGTTAGAGATGAATTTTTTGAAATATGAAATGTTCTTCCAAATTATAAACTCTGTATCTAATCCATTCAACTTATCAGCAAATCTTATTGCCATTTTTTTTTTCCCATCAACTGACCTATTTTCCCCGGTCCATGGCTCATGCCCTAGTCTTACTCTGATTACTGCAACAACCTCCTGACTAGAATGCATTTCTGCCTCTGCTCCCTTGAGGTCTATTTCACAAAGCAATAAAAGTGGATCTTTTAAAATGTGAGTCAGATCATGACACTCTTCTCCTTCAAGTTTTCCCATGATCTCCTACCTTAGAGCAAAAAAGAAGAGTCCTAAAAGTGGTCCCTAAGATCCTGGTTATTCAGCTGCTCTGTACTTCACTTCGGTTAAAACTGCTATAATTTCAACATTCCTCCTGGTCTAGTGCAGACTCCTAACTGGTCCCTGAACCCACCGGACACAATCCTTTCTCAAGGAATTTATACCTGTTGTTGCCTCTGTACATTTTCCTCAGATTTCTCCTCACTACCTCCTGTTTCAGAGTCTTGTCCTGATCACTCTCCAAAATTAACACATGAACAAAGTACTCCCATCACTTTTTCCCTGTGCATCTATTTTCCTAACACTTATTTCCATTTAACATATTATATATTAATTTATCATCTTTGGTTCTCCAACAGAAAGACAAATATTTTTGCCCATTTTGTTCATTGCTGTAAGCTCAGTGGCTAGAACACTGTCCAACACATGCAAAATACTCAACACATTTTTGTTGAATGATCCATATTAGCCAAATTTCTTTTGAATAAAGGCAATCATTTGAAAATAGTTTAGAGAATAAAATTATTTTTAAAGATTTATTTATTTCAGAGAGATCGTATGTGTCTGTGCATGAGCTGGGGGAGGGGCTGAGGGAGAGGGAGAGAATCTCAAGCATATTCCTCACTGAGAGTAGAGCTCCATGCAGGCTCCATTCTCATGACCCTGAGATCGTGACCTGAGCCAAAATCAAGAGTCAGACACTTCACCAACTGAGCTACCCAGGTGCCCCAAGAATAAAATTATTAAAATTATTGAAAGGTAAATGCAGAAGAAAGATTAGGAGGCAAAACACCAAAAATGTCCACCATATGGTCAGTGATGTGCCATTTCCTAACTTTCTTTAATGGGTAAATAGAGAACAAATGAGGAGCTGGCAAAGATGAGGAGTCGTTTAAAGTAGCAGTGAGACTTAAACAGTGAGACAGATCATCTGAAAATTTTGAAACAAAAAATCTACTCTGGGGACTACTGTGCAGAGGTAGTGGGAAAAGGGTCTTTCTATCCTAACACACCAGAAGATATCATTCCTTCTGACAATTACTTATCATCTGCCATTATCACCCCTTTGGAAGAGAGCCTTGGTGCTCCTCCTGAATCCTTGTACAGCCCTATATTTTCATCCATTCTATGTCCACCAGTGTGCTTTCACTGCCAGAAGCCAGAAACCATACCTCTTTGCCAGAGGATGGACCTCAGGAGACCAGAGCTTTTAGCCAGTGCACACAAAGAACTGGAACTGCCTGGGAATTGACATGCCAGCATTGGCAACCACCTTCGCCAAGGTCAGAGCTGCAGAGGAAAGACTCCTGCTCCTCTGCTTCCTGGTCATGCATGACAGCCCTGAGGTGTAGCTGCAGTGTCTTTTGATCATCCCCACATGACCAAGTCCAAGTTTTTCTCTCCTGCTCTACCTCCTTCTCCACCTGGCCTCACTTTTCCACTGTCCTGCCAGTCTTCTTGGTCACACTTCCTCATAAATCACTTTCACATGATCCTTATTTCAGGATTTACTCCTAGAAAACCCAACCTAAGACAATAGGTATCAGAAATGATACTAAGGGTAGGTTTCTAGTATTAAATAATTTGCTAGCTACAAGGTAAAGGAATCCCATTGTTTGGAGGGGGGAAAGGTGACAAAAACCTGGGGTCATTTTAGCACATCCATGTACAGTAAATTGGATGGGATACAACAGGAAGGGGGTGTACTAATTGTACAATATCTCTAGCATTTGGGACTTAACGGTAGTGAGGCTATTTCATATAAAAACTGTAGGGGTCATAGTTGTTATTATTAAGGGCCATTAATGGAGAAAGAGAATTACAAATTTAGGTTAGCCAATGACCAATTCAGAACAGAGTATGAAAGCCACATCTTCTCCATGGCAACATTTAAGGAGACCATCACTTCTGGAGCTGCAGGGGAAGACTTATGAAGCCAGGAGCAGGACTGAAGACTGAGAATAGCAAAGCTGCAAAGGAAGTTGATTTACACCAAGGCAAGTTCTTAGGCTAAAAGTAGGACTGTGATAGAAAAGGAATGGGATCCTGAGACTTGGAACAGAGATACCTGGGATACATGCAAAATCATTGCACTCCCAATGCCCTTAATTCCCTGGGCCTGAAAAAAGTGATTGAATTCATCTAACTGGAGAACTACAACTTCTTCTTATTGAAGACTGTGCAGAATTCTCCACTGAGACCAACACTTTGCAAAATTATACTTGTCCCTCAAGATGGGCCATTCTTCTCTTCCTATATACTAGACCAGCATGATCTTACTGGCGGAGTGCTGGCTCTGCTAGGGGAGAAAAGGAATTATTCACTCAAGGACATATAGAATCTGGCTAATAGGTGCTGGAGGACACTGAAATAATATACCTGGAAATGGATATTGAAAGTGCTGGACTGGAAAAGTAGGTTTCAAGACTGGATAGGGGACTCCTCACTCAGCACAGGGTTTAGAACACAGTAAGAACTAAGTAAACATTTGCTGACAAACAAATGGTCATTTGGATTTAGCAAGTATCCTCAATAGAACTGTGCATCTCACTTGCAGTGGTTGGTTTAAAAAAAAAAAAAAAAAAAAAAAACATGTAATTTGTGGGTAGTTGGCAGGGTACATCTCTCCCCCAAACCCAAAAAACTACGGTGTCACCATCAATCACAGAGCTCTATTCCTGGGACTTTTGTGCAGGAGAAATCAGATTTTGGTATCTGAGATGTTCTATTAAATAGATTAAGTCATGAGTAAATATTTTAGCTAGGACTTGCAACTATGTAGGGCTAAGATAAATGTGAATGTGACAGAGCATACACTTGAAAAAGCATCTAGAAAGAGAAGCCCCTAAATGTGAAGGTAGATCAAAGGCATTTCTTATTTGCTTTAAAATTTACTTCGGAATCAAACTTTACTTGCAAATGATTGTATCTGCAACTAAAATATCTTGTAGTTTAAAGAGAAACTGGTATTAGTCAGAGTTCCCCAGAGAAACAGAACAGGAGAGAGACAGATCCTTTATGAGGAACTAGATCAGGTGTATATGGAAGTGGAGAAATCCCACAATCGACTCTGTAAACTGGAGACCCAGGAAACCTGGTGGTATTATTCAGTCTGAGTCTCAAGCTCTGAGTCTCATCAGGAAAGCCAATGGAGTAAATCCCGGTCCCAGGGCAGAAGACCCATGTCCTAGCTGAACAGGTAGGTAGGTAGAGAACCAATCTCCCTTTCTCTACACTTTTTATCATATTTAAGTCCTCAACGATTGGTTGATAGCCATGCACATTGACAAGCGCAATTTACTTTACTGAGCCTACTAATTCTCCTGCTAATCATAGCTGGAAACATCCTCATAGACACAGCTAAATATGTTGTTTAATCTGGGCACCCCATGGCCCAGTCAAGTTGATAGATATAATTAACCATCACAACCCCCAAAAGATTGAAGAATCTGAACTCCTAAACCACAGTGGAACTAGAGAAAAATAGTAGCTTGCACTGTATCCAACATTGGCTCTTCAAACAAGCCTGGATCTTTTGATTGTTAACAGGGGGCCCTTTAGAACTGCTCATGTCTTCTGAAGATACTCTAGTATAGTGGACTCCACAGGATAGAGCACAATCACTTGGCAATTTCAGTAACTGGGTATCTTATACGTGACTCTAAGGCCACATAACCGTGAACGTTGTGGCTTTAGAGTCCCAAGACTAGAGGAAGTGGGTGACTGCTTTCTGTGCACAGAGCCCATTCCCATACACCTCCACCCTCAAGAGAAAAGAGCACCGATACATACTATCCATATTAAAGAACAGCAAATCCTGCCAATTCTACCTTCAGATAAAAATCCCAAATCTGACTTCTAACCACTTCCTCTACCAACACAATCTGGATCAAAGCTGCCATCATTCCTCTTTGGATTTTTGTAATACTTCCTATTTTCCAGTTTCTACTCTTGAACCCATATAGTCTAATCTCAACCCAGCAGCCAATATGGCCTCTTAAAAATGTGTCCAAGAACATCATTCCCCGGCGGGAAATCCTCCAGTGGATTACCAGCTCATTCAGAGTGAAATCCACGGTGTATGCTAGGTTTCCAGGCTCTTCGTGATCTGCTTTCAACCACTTCCTCTCTACCTCAGCCTGCTCTCTTTAAGCCATGTTGACCTCCTTCCTAGTCCTTGAACACACTGTCTTCATGCCTCTGACCAATGAACTTGTAGTTTTGATCCTAAATGTTCTACTTGTTCCTCCCTGTAGAGCAAGGCTTCATATCTAACTTCTATCTGGCTTTCAGGTCCTCTCTAAACAAAACAGTAACATTCCCCCTCATCCAGTACCCCCAGCCCTTTTCACCTGGCACTGCCTCTACCCCTTACCCCACTTTCTTTTTCTCTGCATCCCTTATCACCATCTGCCATTACACATTTACTTGTTTGTATGTTTAAGGCCTATACTACCAATCTATAGGTTCCTTGAGGACAGGGATTTTGCTACTTTTGTTTACTTCCAAATGCTCAGGTCCTCGATGGCAGACACACTGTAAATATTAATATTTATTTGCTGAATTTAAAAAAGATCTCTATGTGGTACACACACACACACACACACACACACAGTGGAATACTACTCAGCCACCAAAAAAAAAAAATGAAATCTTGCCATTTGCAACAATGTGGATGGAACTGGAGACTATTATGCTAAGCAAAATAAGTCAGTCAGAGAAAGACAATTATATGATCTCACTCATATGTGGAATTTCAGAAACAAAACAGAGAAACATAGAGGAAGGGAGAGAAAAAACAAAACAAAATCAGAGAGGGAGACAAACCATAAGAGACTCTTAATCATAGGAAACAAAACTGAGGGTTGCCGAAGGGGGAGTTGGGGAAATAGGTAAGTGGGTGATGGGCATTAGGGAGGGCACCTGATGTAACGAGCCCTGGGTGTTATATACAACTGAAGAATCACTGACCTCTACCTCTGAAACTAATAATACACTATATGTTAATTAATTGAATTTAAATTTAAAAATAAAATAAATTTTAAAAGATCTCTAAAAAATGTCATTGCCTCCATTCCAATATCATTTACACAAACCCTCTACTGCCCATTTATACCCACTGCTATCTAAGTGAGCCCAGTGGTATCCATTTAGGTATCTCTGTCTCTTGATAGCTTCCACTTTCCCAATGCTTCAGATTTTTTTTTGCCTTCGCAGCCATCAAATATTAACAACCCTCCCCGTCCTCAGGGAACCACCTTTCTCCTCATTTGACTACACTACCTTGCACATAAAAAAGCTCAATTACTAGATGTTAAATGACTAAAGGTGGCAATTTGCCAGTCTATGCTAATGAAACAGCCCTCCTGTCCCTCCAAGGCAGGTTGCACATTTTGACAGGGGTTTCCAGGAGACCTTGCACCAATGCCTTAACACAGTTATTATTGAAAGTTATTGTTAAAAGAAGAGGCCAAGATAAAGTAGGATGAGTTTAGACCAGGCAAAGTGGTTTGGAGGGTGGCCCTTGTAGTACCCCAAGGTCATTTATGAATACAACTCTCTGAATCCTTTATTCAACACAGAATATGCTATGTGGCTTCTTATTTATCATGCTAATGGAGATCCAACGTGTAACAAACAGTAATGAATAAGGTCTGCAAAATGGTGTGTACCTGAAAACATTTGCCCTCTTGTCCTCCCTGTACAAATGCTCACCTGACCCAAAGAAGAAGTTCCAAGAACAGGTTATAAACATGCAGAAAGAAAGCACACAATGTTTGGCTAACTTCTAGAGAAACATATGCTTCTGCTTTATCTGATGTGTGCAAAGGTTATTCCAAAATAAAGAATATGTCGTTATATGGATATTCCTGGAGGGAAATTCTGAAATATCTTTCAATGCAGAAATACACACTATATTAAGTTCTAGAGATCTGTTATACACGATCGTGCCTGTAGTTAACACGCTGTATTGTATACATAAAATGCTGTCAAGCGGATAGATCTGATTTTATTTTTACCACAATAAAAAAAAAAAAGGACATACTATTGTGGGTCCATGTATGTATACGATTGTGTTGATAATGGTGATTTATGTTGATTAGAAATTCTCTAAAACAAAATAGTAAGTACTTTTGTTGTTGCGACTTTATCAGGAATGAAAAGTGGATTCTCAACAAGCACTTGGTATTGCACTGGGAACTATAAATTCCAGACTGAAAAAGTATCTAATATACAGAAAATGGGAAGAATAGGGTGAGAATGGCAAGTAACTGCTGAAGAGGGATCTTAAAACTGCTTTGACCTGAAAAACACTTCAAACACAAAACTAGTGATTTATAAACTGAAACACAGATATAAAAATATATTTGGGTCATCTATTTTCCTAGATCTTTCTGACAACAGTGCCATCTGGAGACTCCATTTGACCAAGGACATGAGATCTAAAGGAAAGTTAGACACAGTCACTGAAAAGGTTGCTGATAAAGTCACTGTTTTTCCTGTTACTCCTATGCTGTTTGTCACCTGTAGCAAAGAGACAACTGGAAATTTGAGAACTGAAATCTTTTTTTTAAATCCTATAAATGCAAAGTTACAAAAGAGAAAATAAACTCTGTAATATTCTTGTGTGAATTACAGAGAATTTAATGTATGAGTTGTTCGTCCAGAGGATGTTATTATTTTAGGAGAATTAAGAAAATAGTGATATACTGCAATCATTCATGAGAATGCCAGTATTCATAAAAGTGTTCTTTAATTTATAAATTTGAAATTCCAAGATGGTCTTCCAACCCTCCAATTGGGCAATCAAGCAGGATCAAAAGAGCTGAGAAGTAGAGAGCAAACATAACTCAAGTTTCTATAGGTTTTCCTTCTTCTGCTCATCTAGTACCTTAGCAGCCTCTGAATTTTCTCCCCAAGAGGATCTGTGAGGTTCCATGAGAGGTCTCACAGACTGTTCACAGAGACTCTGATGAATGGCCCCTTGGTAACAACATCACATTTTTTTTTTTTTTTTTGATGCCTGCACTCCCACTGGGCATGATGCTACCTCCACTGTGAATAGCTCCACAAAGTCATTTCTCGATTTGCTCATCTTCCCAGCAACTTCTACTCTTTCTGGCAGGTGTGGCTGCCATTTTTCAGCGGGTAACACTGGGCATCACCACCACTGCCAGTGGGGGGCCATCAAAATACCATACTTGGTGTTGGAAAGTGGTAAAGAGGAAGGGATGTCTTCCCCTTCCTTCCTTCTCCAAGAGAGATATAAAAGCATTATTGTTTTTTGGTCCAGACCTTCCACAAATGTCCATCACCCAAAAGTTATTCAGTCTTTCTTTTTCTTTTAAAAAGAAAGTCATTTATTCTGACAATCACCACTATTGAAATATCCATTTCTATACCTATATGACAGTAATATATTTTTAAATATATATGTAGACACAGTTACACAAAAATACACACAGCTTCATGAACTACAGTAGAATTTTTTTCCTTTGGAATTACTATGTTTATTACAATAGTATACAAAAGACATAATATAGGTACTCAAATCAATTATGCACCAAGTGGCCATGGACTGGATTTCTAGGTAGAAGACATATTTTTTTTATTATTATATAAGTTTCAGGTCTATAACATTATAATTCAATGTCTGCACACACTACAAAGTGGTAACCACCAGAAATCTAGCTACCATCCATTACCCTGCAATTGACCCTCCTTTTATCCCTTTCTTTTCTCTCTTTTTTTTTTTTAAGATTTTATTTATTTATTTGAAAGAAAGAGAGAGAGAGAGGGAGAAGGGGTAGAGGGAGAGGGAGAGAAACCCATGCAGATTCCTGGCTAAGCAGGGAGCCCAGGAGAGGCTCTATCCCACAACCCAAGATCATGGCCCTCACCGAAATCATGACTCAGACATCCAACCAACTGAGCCACCAAGGCTTCCCCTCCTTTTACCCCTTTCACCAAATCCTGAATCCTGTTCCTCTCTGGTAAATACCTTGACCTGTTATCTGTGTCTGTGAGTTTGTTTTTGTCTTGTTTTGTTTGTTCTTTTTGTTTTTTTAGATTCTACATAGTGAAATCATACAGTGACACAGTGTTTGTCTTCCTCCTTCTGAAGTATTTCACTTAGCATAATCCCCTCGAGGTCCTTGCATGTTGTTGCAAATGGTAAAATTCCTTTTATGACCGAGTAGTAATCCATCTATATATACATCTTATCCATTCATCCATCAATGGACATTTAGGTTCTTTCCACATCTTGGCTATTATAAATAATGCTGCAACGAGCATAGGAGTGCAAATGTCTTTTCAAATTAGTGTTTGTGTCCTTCTGATAAATACCCACTAGTGGAATAACTAGATCACATGGTAGTTCTATTCTTAATTTTTTGAGGCATCTCAATACTGCTCTCCAATATAAATTGGTAGCTGCAACAGTGCAGGAGGGTTCTTCTCTCCACACCCTCTCCAACACTTGCTATTTCTTATCTTTTTTGCTACTAGCCCTTTTGACAGGTACAAGATGATATCTCATTGTAGTTTTGATTTGCATTTCCCTGATAATTAGTGATTTGACCATCTTTCATGTGCCTGTTGGCCTCTATATGTCTTTGAGAAATGTCTACTTAGACACTCTGCCCATTTTTAATTGCATGGTTTGTTTTTGTTGTTGAATTGTATGAACCCTTTACATATTTTGTAATAACCCCTTATCAGCTATATGATTTGCAAATATCTTCTCCCATTCAGTAAGTTAGTTTTTCCTTTTGATGTGGTTTCCTTTACTGTGCGGAAGCTTTTTACTTTGAAGTACTCCCATTTATTTATTTTTGCTTTTGTTTCCCTTGTCTTTGGAGTTGAAGCCACAAAACCATGGCCAATACTGATATCAAGGAGCTTACATTTTTTTCTACTAGGAATTTTATGGTTTCGAAACTTACATTCTAATCTGTTTTGAGTTAATTTTTGTACATGATGGTATAAGATAGTGGACTAGTTTCATTCTTTTGGATGCCACTGACCAATTTTTCCTATACTATTTATTAAGGAAACTATCCTTTCTACATTGTATGTTTTTGGCTCATCTGTTGCGAATTAATTGCTCATATATGTGCAGATTTACTTCTGGGCTCTTGACTTTGTTCCACTGATCTCTGTGTCTGTTTTTGTGCCAGTACCATACTGTTTTGATTACTATTGCCTTGTATTATGGTTTTAAATCAAAGAGTATGATACTTCCAATTTTGTTCTTTCTCAAGATTGCTTTGGCTATTTGAAATCTTTTGTGGCCCACACAAATTTTAAAGTTATTTGATCTAGTTCTGTGAAGTATGCCATTAGGATTTTGATAGGGAGTGTGTTGAACTTGTAGATTACTTTGGGTAGTATGGACATTTTAACAATATTCATTCTTCCAATCCATGAGCACAGAATATCTTGCCACTTATTTGTATCTTCAGTTTCTTTAATCAATGTTTGTGGGTTTCAGTGTACAGGTCTTTTACCTCCTTGGTTAAATTTACTTCTAGGTACTTCATTCTTTCTTATGCAATTGTAAATGTAATTTTCTTAATTTTTCTCTCTTTTTTAAAGATTTTATTTATTTATTCAGAGAGACACAAAGAGAGAGACAGAGACATTGACAAAGGGAGAAGCAGGCTTCCTGTGGGGAGCCTTGAGGCAGGACTTGATCTCAAGACCCCGGGATCATGGCCTGAGCCAAAGGCAGACACTCAACCAGTGAGCCACACAGGTGTCCTTTAATTTCCCTTTCTAATATTTCAATATTAAGGTATGAAAATACAATAGCTTTCAGTACATTGATTTTGTATTTTGCAATTTTACTGAATTCATTTATTAGTGCCAAAAGATTTTTGGTAGAATCTTTAAGTTTTCTATATATAGTATCATGTCATCTGCAAATAGTGACAGTTTTATTTCTTCCTTTATGATTTGGATGCCTTCACCCAAAAGTTTTTCAGTCCCTTATTCAAATAGACCATACACTCTCCAAGCCATCTGTAATCTTTCTTACACAAGAACTTAGTTAAGAGTTTGGGGTCTGATCCAGAAAAAAGTTAGGTAATAGATCCCACTGATACCAGAACATTGAGTCGTCTGAAGGCCTCCGTTGATTTAAGCAGTGCTGAATTCCATGTGGAAGCTACAGAACTGACTTGTGCTATTTTGTGTGTTCTGTGTTGTTTCACAGAAACACATTGTTTCTGTGTTTTAACTTACATGCTGCTTTCTTTATACACCAAAGATCTCATAGGAATTTTAGTTAAAGTAGTTTTTTTTAATGTAATTTCTTTAACTTTTTTTTTAACATCTCCCTTCTTTGGATATATTCATTGGTCCTTGTGGCATGGCTAGAGGACAAGTATTAGTGAGAGAATCTGCTGTTCTTCTCACTGTTTATCCCTATTTTCATTCCCCATTCTCAACTGAGACCTCTCCAGCCAGCTTCCATGTTTTACTCCCTCTTTGTCCAGTTGCAGAGGTTCTTTTCATTTCCAAAATGCTCTTATATCTCTTATTTGAATATCCTCCCAGTAGGTCCCTTACACCAGACCTCCAGGCACCTGCAGTTTGCAAAGGTCAGATTCAAGCTGAGCCCTCAGTTGAAACATGATTTGAGATTTTAAGTGAGCCATGGATTCTGTTAAAACAAAGATACAATGGATCAACTTCATAGAAATGCTTTGCAGATTATAGGTTATGGGTGCTTTGGGGCTTTCTGAGGATTATAAAGTCATGTTGCTTTATAATAACCAATCAGATCTATCCAGAGTTTATCATACCAAATCTGACTAACTGTTTACAGCCTATCAAGGGGAGAAGAATAGGAAAAGCAGAATGGGCAAGAAGCTAATATAGGGACATATGGGTTCTGTTTCCATCAATGCCACTAAGAAGTTCTGAACTTGAGCAGGGCACTTACACTTCCTGGTCTTCATTTATCACATGAAAGGGCTGGATTGAGTGATTGTCAAGGACCTTTTCAGTTGTAACAATTTATTTCAGTAATAATATATGGCTCTCTAAGCAATTTAGAAAGGGGGGGGGGGCTGGTCATAAATAAAAGAAACAGAGCTGTGCCTCGGTAAAACGATTGTGCCCAGCAGGGAATTTGGGCAAAAGGAAAGTGGTTTTCAGAGCTGACAATAAGAGGTGGGGAAAACGCTATGCAGCAGGAAAGCGAGGGAACTGCCATTTCAGTGCAAAATTTATAGTGATAACATGACAACTGGCACACTGTCCAAACAATGGTATTTCATGAGGTATAATAAATTCAAATCAGATAAAAGTGCTTTCTCAGAACTGTAAAATACTATATATATATATATATACATATATATATTTAAATTCTCTTTATGGATAACATTACAAGTGTGTTCTTTGAGATACAAGTGCAGTTTTCAGGGATTCCAGCTAATTTTAAGATAGAATAAATCTGACTTCATGTAGTTTCCTATTTGGTTTAGGACATCCATTTTGAAAATGTCATCTTTTAGGCAATGGATTTTTTTTTCACTTAATCCCAGTGAATGCCAACTATATCAGCAACTGCCAAAGACAACTCTTCCCAACCTTTTATGTGTAGGAAACCAGCAATTTAAGCACAGGAGAATCAGCACTTACAAAGTCGTAATACTTTGGGAGTTCTGTGGAAGAAAAAAATAAATTCCTTGGGTTTTGTGGAGGGAAAAGATACACACAAGCGCCCACGCTTGCACACACACATACGCAGGCATGCACACACCCCTCACGCCACATTCTGAGTCTCCCTGACAGATGTTTTACTAGGGTCTAAGCCAGGATTATTTGAGCTAGAAGAAAACAAAATTAGTCAAAGAGCTGGCAGGGCTGATAATTAGCTGTATATAGGATTATAAACCTTAAAAAGGCACAGTAAGAGAGGTGTTAGGATTTATAGTCACATGTATAATCATCAAGATTGGAAAGTCCAGACACAATGGCAATTTCTGTGGTTTTGGTTTGTCTCTACTATTCAGCACTCTTTGTGGTCTAAGAAGGAAAATTGGGATTCAAATGTGAATTTCATGTTTTGTGGCACCTTATTAAAATTATAATGAAAAATTCAATTCCTCTGCTTGGAACTTCAGCATATAATGAATTGCATAAAAAGACAGAAGAGTACAGGAGAGAAAAAGTGCAGTTCAGCGTGATAAAGTCGAAAGAATATCAAGCTAGGAGTCAGAAGACCAGGATTCTATTCCCAGCTCTGCTAATAATGGGCTGATTTGGGGCAAATCATTTCATTTCTCTGAGCCTCATTTTTCTTATTTGTAAAGTGTGGAGACTGGTTCAGATGAATACAGTTCTGTGGTCACCAATGTCAGAACTAGTAGCACTTTCTATGCCAAGAGAGCTGCTAAACAATTATCAAATACTCTTGCATAATAGAAAACAACATTTCACTAAACCCATCATCTCCCATGAGGTCTGAAGTAGACAGAAGAACCCAAACACTTGGTATATCATGCATCTAGTTGATCACAATTTATCTGCAGAATATCCCTTTTCTGACATTTAAGAAAGGTCAAAATTCTCAAGAGCTTAATAGGAATGTTAATGCCCTTTAAAATGGTATGGCCACTTGGTTATGTTGAATCATTCAAAGGTCCCTGAGACTGTGAAAAATGAATGACAGTGACCTTGAACATCTCTACTCTTGTCCAGGGGGTGGAGGTAAGGGAAAGGGAACAATAACTGCTAATCTGCCAAGAAATTATATAATCACTGTTAGTAATATATATAGTGCTCTGTTCACATCTCCTCTACCTATATGGATGTCCTGATATGTAATTTTATTACATTGAAAGATTTATGTGCAACATTTCAGTAGTTTTCTACTCAGGTGGTAAGATGCAGTGTAATTATGATAAACACCAGCTAGCATGCCACCTGCCTGGAATGTTACAAATGGAAAGGCAAAGAGCTGCAATTAGACATTTGACTGTACAAAAGTGAGTGCTGGATTAATGCAATTTTTCTTTTAGAGGTTTTTATTCCTATTTTGAGAAAAAATCATTGTTTAGCCTCCTTACCCAGATACTCATCCCTTTCATTCAGGTCTGTAAAAGTTCTCACCCATTTTAGAAATACAGAGAACCAGATATCATGTATTGTCTTAACTCATAATCAGCAAAATAAATCAGATAATTTTTTTCAATGAATGTATATTTTTCTTTATCTATGGTTGGATATTTTGATAACAAAAGAGAATTTTACAAAGTCATTGTATACTTTTTGTATCACAAACATGATAGGCCACTAATATTCAGAGAAACTAAAATCCTAGTTTCTTACTTCCAAATTCCATCCCTATTCTCACTTTATAAAAAGTAAATCAAAACCAATTGATAGTATACTCCTATCTAGTGTCTGAGAAGAATTCACTGAAGCAACAAATTAGTTACCTGATGTAGATTAAGTATATATGAACTTCAACTTTGTCATTATTTAAATGCTAAGAATTAGAATTTTAATATTCACTTCTACAAACCTCCTAAAAAATAATCAAAGAAAAATATTTAGTGTATCAAAACATTTTTATAGGAAACAGACTTGAGGTGAGGTGGGGTGCAACAGAGTAAAATAGCAATAAAATATCCAAATTTATTGAGGAGTAATTGGCGAATATAATTGTATATATTTAAAATGTACAATGTGTTGACTTGATATACATTGTGGAATGACTACCATGATCAAGATGATTGATGCATCCATCATCACACAGCTGATTCTTTGTGTGTGAATGTATGATGAAACATTTAGGATGTTTTCTTGGCCACTTTCAAGTATACAGTACTATATTGTTTACTATATCATCATGCTGTACATTAGATGCTCAGAACTTACTCTTATAACTGAAAATTTGGACCCTTGTATCTACACTCCCCTTTTCCTTCACCCCCCAGCCCTTGACAACAATCATTCTGTTTTTTGTGAAATAAAAGATTTTCATTCCAGTGGATAAAAGCTGTATTACGTGCCCACTAGAGTATTCTTCTTCAAACTAGTGAGGCTTCCTGCTTAAATATATATATTCAGTTAATAGTACATGAACAAGTATGAGAATAAGTACAGTTTTAGAATGCAAAGAAAATTTTTCTGGAGTCCATTCATATGGTTGAGAGTTAGGAAGCCATGCCTAACAACATAGGTTAGAACATATGAACCAATGACTTTGGAACAAGACTGCTTAGATTTTAATCTGGCCCTACCACTTACTAGCATGAGGAATTTGGCAAGTTTAGGAAAACCTCTCTGTGCCTTAGTTAACTCATCTGTAAAATAGGGACAAAAATACACCGTAATGTTAATATGAATGTTCTATGAGGTAACACATGTAAATGATGGGAAAAGTGCTAGCAACATAATGATAAGTATTGACAAGCATTGACAAGGAGCAGAATTAATATGTATTTGCTCATATTGTGTATTACTGTATCAAAATTGACAACTTATGGATTCAGCTGTCTTAATTCACTGCAGCCTGCAGCCTACTTATATGGCTTTGGAGGGTCAAGAAAGGTAGAAGCACAACCTATATGAGAGCTGGTGACTCAGTTCACTGGTTCACCTTCCTGCTACCACCATGTTAAGCTGGGTTTTTAAAGAGCAGAGTAGCCTGGCTTTGTCACTAGCCCACAATATGGGAATGATGTTCTAATCCAAGTCTGCACAATATTAATGCCTGGATAAAAGGTTTTCAATAAATGATTTAATCCATCAATCTTGAAATGTTGGTATATTTTTTAATGGAAAATATAGATGATTGGTTTATTAATCCCAATGATTATTATTCCAATGATTATTTTACAATATAAATATCCATATCTATTAAATGAAAGGAACACTATATGAAAGTACTTTATTAGGGTTAATGATGCTTATGTTCTAAATGTTCTAAACTCCTGGGATGCAAAGCAGTAAGGAATGCCACATGTCAGAAAGAATTATTGGCCAAAAGATAGATTTTCTTATTAATTGATTATCATCTTAATGTTAGAATTATTTGATTTTCACATCCAACACTGAGATTATTTGGCAGAAGCCAATCATTTTATTTAGAATATAGATCCACCCTCAAAAACTATGGGGCTTAGAAAGGAAAATAGTAAATAAAGGAAGGTGATCCACAGTGGTAGAGTTTGTAATGAGAAAAAAAAAAAAAAACAACAACCCACCAATGTGTTTATTTCCTTTTTTTTTTTTTCAGCTAAATCCTCTTCACTAGGTTTCCTCTATTTTTACTTTCTCTCCAAACACACTATGAAACTCAGTTAAAAGGCATAGAATAATGTTCCCGTGTCTCCTGCAAACCTTACTATTACCAGTTTTATTAACCCACATTCTTTACTTGAGCCTTTGGGGGAAAAAGTGATTCAAAAGAGTTCACGAATGACCTCTGAGTTCAGAACTATTGTAAGAAAACAAGTCCTGCTCCTTATCTCAGAAAGTCTGACCTCTCAACTTTCAGTGCAATATATGTCCCTGGAGGGGGCACTTGACAATCCCAAAGGCTTTCCCATCCAACCAACGATATCAACAAGAAACGTTGACCTTTTCAGCACAGCGTTATTCAACTTTTCTTCACAGCTGTCAACAACCCTGGACTGCAATTCTGACAGTTTTTAAGCAACCTATTTTTCTTGCCTTGCCGAATCAAATTGTGAGTGAAATTGCATTGAAGTTTGATATGTTCTTGTTACCCACTTGTCATTTAAACTGTGGTCTATGTAATTCATATATTGTTCATGAAAGTTTACTGAAAACAGAGGAAGAAAATATTTTCCATTTTTAGATGTATGGAACTCTTTTATTTTTGATGAAGCAATGAGAGTTAGGAGTCTTTGTCATCTTTCACAAGTACCTCCTATGCAATATAAATTAAAGATACACAGGCAGAAAGTAGTTGTTTCATTCTTTAAGTTTCCTGAGTAAACCAAATTATCTCCATGGCTAAGCCACTTCACCGTTGGTTGAGTACATAAGAAAGCTAAGCCACAGTGCAATTTGCTGCATAGAGGCAGCAATTTCATAAGCAGCATCTTAATAATTTGAAAGAGCTAGTACAGACATCTAAAAACTCTAAAAACTCCTACTCTACAAACTCTAAAGTTGCAAGACTGAGGACGGATATTCCCACTAACATGGGAATTTCTGTAGGGGAAATGATTATGGAAACACATTACATTATGATGCAGGAAAAGCTACATATGGGGTAAAATGATAGCTAATTCTGATTTAATGTAATGTCAGGGACTATTATAAGCATTTTACATGTGTTAACTCATTTAATTTTCAAAATCCAAAGAGAATGTACCATTATAAGCACCATTTTATAGATGAGAACCTGAGACAAAAGGTAGATTAAATAACTTGCCAAATATTACAGCCAGCAAGGAAAAGAAACAGAATGCGAACCCAAGTTGTTGGATGTTAAAGTCTTACCCTTCACCAAGGTGACAGCTGATAGTCACTAGGACTGTTGAACGAATACTGAAGTTGGAAAGGGGTGGCCCATGTGCTTGCTTTGGCCATTGATTAGTGAGTACCAATGACGTGTCATTTCCATTAGATTTCAGGAGCCAGGGCATAATTCATTCCTGAGGTGATAGGTGTGTGTATCAAGTAAAGTTTTCATTACCAGGGCCCCTGAGTAGTTACAATGAGCATAAACCTCCTGTGAATCAGCCTGTATATGAGTATAGATGAGAATCAAAGACTTATTATGCTAAGCCTATTGAGAATTTGGGATTATTACTATTGCAAACTTAGCCTACCCTGGCATGGACATACTGCCTCTACATTTGTGAGGGTACATTCTTGCTCACTTAACCCAGATTTGGAGGGGACTCAGGATAAGTATGATTTATCCAGTTGAGGGCAGGACACAGGGGAAGGAAAAATTATAAGCAAAGGTCCAAAAGGGAAAAAAATGTATGAAGCTTTTAATAATTTCAAGTAGTTGAGAGGACTAAAGATATTCACATTAGGAAAAAGGATAAAGAGCACAATTATTTACACAAAATTTTATTTGTTTAAGGATTGACTCTTTTTTATAGTCCATTTTTAAAAGATGTGGTAAATAAAGAGTTCCGAATTACTTTTAGTTTATATATTTAAGGATGTCAAAGAATCCTTAATTTCATTGTTTCACACTAACTCTAAGCAGTCCTGCATGTTGTTAGTGGCAGAATGTCAACTAGCAAGATCTTCTGATTCCCAGAATCTTTTGCTTCTTTCTCATTCCACTTTTTAATTTTTATTTTAGGTTTGTAAGTGAGCAGGGGTAAGTTGATAGCATATTATTTTAAGGAGAGATTCATAACTGGTTAAAATGTTCACTGGTCATATAAGTACAGATGGGACCAATTTCTCAATACCCCATCACCAAGAGCTTAGAGTTGCAAGCTATAGAACAATTCCCATTAGAAAAGGCTTTTGTGGGGCACCTGGGTGGTTCAGTCAGTTAAGCGTCTGCCTTTGGCTCAGGTCATGATCCCAGAGTCCTGGGTTTGAGCCCCACATCAGGCTCCCTGCTCCGTGGGGAGCCTGCTTCTCCCTCTTCCCCTCCCCACTGCTTGCTCGTTCTCTGTCTCTCTCCCCCTCTCTCTCGAATAAATAAGAAAAAAATCTTAAAAAAGAAAAGGCTTTTGTAATTATTTGTCATCTTATGTAACAAGTAATGGCATTATGAGAATTGCACTCCTTATTTCTAAATTTTAGTTACATATTATACTCCTTGATAGAGGCATATTTTGTCTAATTAAAGATAGATATTTAAAAAAAAAGATAGATATTGACTACTCACTTTTTTATACTTGGAGACCAACATTTCTCAGTTGATAGAAATCATCTATGAATTATTTAGAAAACTTTGCCAGGGTAAACTACCTTTGCTAAATAAACGTTGCTTTGAAATGGGGTCACCCATGGCAAATTGTGTTGGGAAGATGTGATGGACATGGTTGTTAACATCAAAAGGGGAGATGTAGTAAAAAATGCATCGAAATGCAGCAAGATCTACTTATTTAGTACTAAACTTAGAGACAGAAAGTTCTGTTGAAATTTAAACTTAGGTCAGAATCTGAATCCTTCTCTCTCTTCTGTGCAAATGCAGCCCTATAATTGCCTATACTCTGCTATCGTCGTCCTGGAGAATTGGACAATTGATGAGATATTGATGGAGGTTCTGCAAGATGGAAAAAAAAAGTCAAAAAATATGATGAAAGTTTCTATGAATATAAAAGTTCTTTCACCATGTGTTTCTTAATACTATCACTTGTCCTCCTAGATAATGGAAAGCTATTAGATATTACGCTTTCTCTGTGTGTTGCTTTCAGTAATATTAATTGCCCTTCTCTTTACATCCATTCCCAAAAAACATACACAAATATATACTGCTTTTGGCACATCACGAAATGATTTTATTCAATCATGGCTCCTTTATAGAAGCTTCTTCAAACAATCTCTAATTTTACCCATCTGGTCACGCAGTGTGTCTAAAAGCCCGTACAGTTCATTTTTCATCATTGACAGATTCTCTTCAATTTCAGCTTTTTTCTCCTCAGTCAGCATTTCTCCTCACCCATGCATGAACACCATCTAGGGACAGAAGCTGCGACTATAGCCTATACGGAGCAGGCTTTGATTCTTTCTTGGGATTGAGTTTGATATAAATAAATTTAAAATGTTCATGTCTTTTAGCATAAAGTGTTAAATGATCCGTTTCTGGCCATTCTACTTTCTGATCCAGTTTTTAAAGGCGCATTGCTATGAAAAACAAAGAAAGTTTATGAACAATGTGCCTCATTTCCCTGCATCTAAGTTGATAGAAAAGTTTGAATGAAATGTCTTCAGTGATAGAACAGTAAGTCAAGTATCTCTGTCCATAAATTCTAAGATTTAAAATTGTTCATTGAAGGAAGACTCCTTCTTCATCTTCTTCATCCTTCTCTGCTATGCTCCCTCCCCATGAGACTGACTAATATAAAGTTTGCATCACCCTAGATAGACAGTTGGTTCTTGCTACTCATTGGGTTAAACCAACGAGATTTATGGGCAAAAAGATCAGAATACAGGAAGAAAAAGAGGTTGAGGTATTTTGTCCTCATAACTACTCACTCTGGGCCAGTTTTATAGCAGGGGTTACACCTTCCCAGGGGTTCAGCTACTTTCTGTGGATCCTTTATTTTATCTCCAGTTTTCACTGGACTCTGTTAATACTATTTCCTTTCCTTGGCTATTCAGAACTAAAGATGCTAACTGCTTTCTGCTATTATTAATGTCTGGATATCTCAACACATCTTATTAATAAGTTCCCTTAAGCCTCTATACCCAAATACAGGTACTCTCTCCATTAAAATATCCTATATCACTTGAGTTAAATTTTGTTCTCCATTGAGACTTAGCTGCTACAATCAGTTTATTTGGTTATTACATAGAAGTGTCATTCCAGTGGAAGCTATTGCTCAAAGAGATGTTTGTACACCCAAGTTGATAGCTGTATTATTCACAATAGCTTTAATGAAGAAGCAACCCAATTATCCATCAACAAGATGAATGGATACAAAATGTAGTACATACATACAGTGGGATATTATTCAGCCTTAAAAAAGGAAGGAAATTCTGACACATGCTACTACATGGATGGATCTTGAGAGTATTATTTCATTGAGTGAAATAGTCAATCAAAAAAAAAAAAGACAAACATTTTATGATTCCATTAATATGATATACCTAGAGTAGTCAAAATCAAGGAAATAGAAAGAATAGTGGTTTCCAGGGGCTGGGGGGAAGGGGAATAGGAAGTTATTGTTTAATGTATGAAAAGTTTCAGTTTCACAGGATGAAAGAGTTCTGAAAATGAATGGTGGTGGTAGTTGCACAACACTATGAATGTATTTAATATTACTGAACTGTACATTTAAAGGTGGTTAACATGGAGGTGCCCGGGTGGCTCAGTTGGTTAAGTGTCCAACTCTTGATTTCAGCTCAGGTCATGATCTCAGGGTTGTGAAATCGAGCCCTGCCATTGGCTCTGTGCGGAGCATGGAGTCTGGTTAAGATTCTTTCTCTCTCTGTCCTTCCCCCACTAAAAAATAAAAATAAAAATAAAAATAAAAGTGAGTAACATAAATTTTATGTTATATGTATTTTACCACAATAAAGAAATTTAGAAAAAAATAATAGTAAAACTTATGGATTATTATGAGCATTAAATAATCCATGTAAAGTTCTTAGCCCAGTGCCTGAGAAATAGTATATGTTCCTGGTCATGGTTGTTTTGCTGTCCTTGTTGTATTTATTCTATTTTAGCTTTAATATCATTGTGGTAAAAAATGATAGTTTTAATAATGGTGTTATTTCATTTTTATGCTGAAGAAAGCTATATGCACAATGTTTTACTCCTCAGAACACTCATTCATTCAAATGTATTGTTTCATGTAGATTAATTTGTTGAGAAGCAGCATCATGAATACAGTATACATTATGACACTTCATTTATTTAAGTAGTTCTTGATATTTCATTACTATTTTATAATTTACAACATAAAGGTTCTGACCAGTTTTGTTAGAATTTGTATTTATGGTTTGTTTGTTTGTTTGTTTGAGTGATTGTAAATGGTGTTGATTTTTTAAACTTTCATTTTCCACATTAAAAAAAAAAAAAGGTTGTTTCAAGTGACTGCTGGTCTAGAGAATGCTATGGGAACATGAAGAAAAGTGTCGTTAAGTAAGAATAATTAGGGAGGTTTCCACAGAGGAGGGAATGTTTCAGCTGAGTTTTTGTAGAGCAGTAGAGATAGAAGTAATCAGATTAAAGGTAGGGAAGATGGTCTGAGTTTGATAGAACATATGGACAGACAAGAATCTAAAGACTAGAATTATGGAGTAGAGTTGGCAAGCAATTTCCTTTGTACTTTACTGTGGGGTTTTGTTCTGAGTTTTGTCTCTGTGGATTTAAAATAAAATAAAAATAATACTTGTAAAGTATCAGTGTAAAGACCATATATTTTGCAGATATATATGTAAGCAAATGTATTACTTAAGCACAAAAGATGGAGGTAAGAAACCTTTGTCATTCCTTTGACTAGCATCTAAACCCTTCCCCTCTGTGGAGGAAATTCTCAATCTTTTGAGTTTCAGAAGATTCAGCATTCCACTATATAGAAGCTTAAGATTTTCAAGTCTCCAACCTCCCTTGTAAGTGGGTCACTGTGGTCCAGGCTTTACCAAAGAGACTCAATAGCTCAGACTTTGTGTTGTGTGTTTTTTTTTTTTTTTAAGATTTTATTTATTTATTCATGAGAGACACACAGAGAGAGAGAGGCAGGCTCCATGCAGGGACCCTGCTGTGGGACTAAATCCCAGGTCTCCAGGATCACACCCTGGGCTGAAGGCAGTGCTAAACCGCTGAGCCACCCAGGCTGCCAAGAGCTTAGACTTTAAATTGAAAGTTGGTTACACAGGAATTAGGGGATACAAGAGGAATCTATGACATAGAAAGCAATGGAACAAGGTCAAAATCCTGGACAAGAAGCAAATACTACTCAAAGGTAAACACATGATACCTTTCTTAAAGAAAAGGAAAAATGGATGACTAAGAGGTGGAACTAGGAACCCAGAGAACAGAACCAAAAGCCATGAAGAATTATTCCAGACCTTAAGACTTAACCATCAAATATTTGGCTAGAATTTCAGAATTCCTGTCAATGACTTCCTTCTGCATCCCATCCCCTTCCCTTTTTTTAGCAGTAAATTTTATTAAAAAAAAAAAAAAGAATAGCCTATGTCTGTCCCACCATTGTACACTGAAGGAGGAAAGGAGAGGAGATTATTTGTCTCTTTAGTTTAGTTTCATAGCTATCCATCTCCTATCCAAAGGAGAGGAGATTATTTGTCTCTTTAGTTTCATAGCTTTACAGATTGAAGAGATATGTGCCTGAGGAGCTGTGTTTAAGGAACTACATCTGATGATGAATTCTATCCACCATCATTGGCCTGGACCTAAGTTGGTAAGATTCTGGATTTCGAGCTGATGCTGTCATGAGATAAAACTTTGGGAGCTATCAGTTGGGAGTGAATGTATTTGCATGTGGGATAGATTTGGATTATTGGGGTCTAGACAATGAACTATGAAAGGCACTCTCTGAGATGGCTCCCAATAGACTTTGCCTTCTGCTATCCAAGCCCTAGTTTCATCTCCTCCACTTGAGTGTGGGCTTAATTTACTGACCCACAGAAGATAGCAGAAGGTGCAAAATAGAGCAAAAGGTATGTGCTGATATTAGATTATAAAAATACTGAGAACGGGGGCTTCCAACTTTCATGTTCTCTCTGTTGCTCATTCTGAAGGAAACCTGCTTCCATGTTGTGAACTGCCTTATGGAGAGATTCACATGGTAAAGAATGGAAGGAGGTCTCTTGCCAGCATTTACAAATGATAGAAGATCCTCAGTCCAACGATCCGCAGAACAGAATTTTTCCAAGAACCACCTGAATGAGTTTGGAATTGGTTCCTCTGCCACAGGAGGAAACCACAGCCTGAGCCAATAGCTTGATGGCAGCCAATAGCTTGAGGCCTTGATCTAGAGGCATCCAGCTAAACTGAATTCACATTTCTGACACAGAGAAACTGTGAGAAAACAAATGACCGTTGCTTTGAGGTTCCAAGTTTTGAGGTAATTTTCTATACAGTAAAATATAACTGATACAAGTCTCTAAAAAGCCAATACAATCCAATTTATTAGATAATGTTTAAAGTTAAAAATAATCAGGAAATAACATTATTTGTTTATTATTTAGAAATATGAAGGTAAGAGTTTAAAGGGCTTGGCTCTGTATCTCAGGACTAGGGAACAGAATAGGGTGGAACAAGGACCACTACTTTTTCATTAAGCTCTTTGACTTTCAGAAATTTGCTTCATGTTTCTGAAAAATATCTTCCAGAAAATCCCTTTTTTAGGGCTTCTGAGAACCAAGGCTTCATTTTAAGATCTCAAAATTACATAGCATTAGATAGTATTAGCTACATTTCCAAATGCATTACCTCTGTAATTCTCTCATTTCCTTCAATAGAAGGTGAGAATAGTGCAGATTTTGACACTGTCCTGAATACAGAAGGAAAGGATTAGCCAAGAAAAAGATTCCATAATGCTTGATGAACAGTCAATTCATAAAATGTCAAATATTAAATATTGAAATTATTTGAGTGGTCTGATGCTTAACGAATTTGTAAAGGAAAAAATATAGAACACATGAGAAAGATTCAAAAAAGTGACATTCCTAAGCTAAAACTTAAAAAAAAAAATTAATCCAGAGCTGATAGGGTCTTGCTTGATTTAACTTCTTTCATTAAAAAGTCATATTGCTTTCTTTGCTTTCTTTCTTTTGAACAACAGCTTACATCTATAACCATGTCAAAAACACAGAAATCAAGAGAAATGGCAAGGCCCCAAGGACCACGTATAACTCTAGGATTTGAAGGAATTGAAGTTAAGCACCACCACTGACCTTCATGAGGTTACATGAACTCACTTAAGCTAAAAATGATCATGGACCTCATAAGACTGTGTTGGGACTAACAAATAAAATGGATCATAAAGCACTTAACCAAATAGAAGTGAAAGGCTTGGAATTGAATACTATACTAACAATATTTTGTTGTCCTCATTTAACCCCTACAAATTGAAAAACATTGACTACAGATCTAAGAGCATAGAGATGGAAAAAACTGGCTGACAGTTCCCAAAGCAAATCTTTTTCCTTCAAAGAAGTGTCAAAGGTTAACCACTCAAATATAATTAAAATGAAAAACAAAAACAAAAACAAAACAAAACAACAACAACAAACCCTAAACTTCTCCCAGGCTGAAGGATGACAAGTAAGAAAATAAAAACCATAATAACCCATGACCCCCTATGATTTATTGAGGGCTTAACTATATGCCAGGGATTGTGCTGAGCACTTTACTTCCATTATTTATTTACTCATCACAAACTCCCATTAGTTGGGTATATTTGTACCTATTCTATAAAAGGGACCCTAATAATAAATAGGTCATAAACTAGTTGAGCTGACACCCAGACAAGGATCTATCTGAATGTAAAATCTGGTGGGCAAAAAAGTACAGCACTGAGAATGTAAATATCCTGAAAAAAATCTTTGTTGTTTTAATGAAGAGAAAGACTTCAAGTTCTTTGTTGAAAAACATACTAAATACCCTTCACAGTATCCATGGGTCCAAGCTCTACTAAGGAAACTTAGGCAAACATTTCTTGTTTGATGATGCCCCTGCACCCTGGCCATATTGACAAGACAAAGAACAACCAGTGTCCTGAAATTAACCATCCATTGACTAGCATTGTCCAATGAGGAAAGTGGAATGATCTGCTTTCTGTCTAAACTGAAGGGATGGTCGTAAACTGAGCCAATCGGATTCTCTCTTTAATTTAAATTTGTCAAGTTTTGAAATAATTTAACACCCACAGGAAATGTATGAGCATAATACAAAGAACTGCTGCATGCTCTTCACAGATTCCCTGATTGTTAAATTTTACATTTGCCTCATTTCTCTTCAGAGAAAGATGTGTTGTTGACTCATTACCTTTAAATACTGCAGTGTGTACCCCGTACCTCCCAAACAAGGATACTCTTCTATATTAATATCATTCATTCCTTCCAGTCAGGAAATAAACATTATTATACTATCATCAATTTACAGACACCGTTCTGATGGTGCCATCTACTGGCATCAATTTTGCCAACTGTCGTAATAGTGGTTTTCACCTCTGGGCTAGGATTGTACTTATAAGTATGCATTACTTTTACTTGTCTCCTTAGTATCCTTCAATCTAGAATGGTTCCTTAGTTTTTTCCTACTTCTCATCCTTCATAGTCTTAAGGAGTATAGGTCTTTTCGTTTTTCCAAAGAAGACACAGACAGGTAACAGACAAGAAAAGATGCTCAACATCACTCATCATCAGGGAAATACAAATCACAATGAGGTATCGCCTGACACCTGTCAAAATGGCTAAAATTAACAATATAGGAAATAACAGATACTGGCAAGGATGTGGAGAAAGGGGAACGAACCCTCTTAAACTGTTGGTGGGAATGCAAACTGGTATAGCCAATCTGGACAACAGTGTGGAGGTTCCTCAAAAAGTTAAAAATAAAACTACCCTATGACCCAGCAATTGCACTACTAAGTATTTACCGCAAAGAATACAAAAGTACTGATTCAAAGGGACAAATGTAGCCCAATGTTTATAGCTGCCTTATCAGCAATAGTCAAATTATGGAAAGAGTCCAAATGTCCATTGACTCATGAATGGATAAAGAAGCTGTGGTATATATAAAATGGAATATTATTTGGCCATAAAAAGAATGAAATCTTGCTATTTGCATCCACATGGATGGAACTAGAGAGCATCATGCTAAGTGAAATAAGTCAGAGAAAGACAAATACCATATGATTTCACTCATATGTGGAATTTAAGAAATGAAGCAGACAAACATAAGGGAAGAAAAGATAGAGGCAAACCATAAAATGAACTCTTTACTATAGAGAACAAGCTGAGGGTAGCTGGGCAGGGGAGGTGGAAGGAGAATGGGCTAAATGGATGATGGTGATTAAGGAGGGCGCTTGTTTGGTTTTTTGTTTGTTTGTTTATTTGTTTGTTTGTTTGTTTTTAAGGAGGGCTCTTGTGATGAGCACTGGGTGTTGTATGTAAGTGATGAATCACTACATTCTATTTCTGAAGCTAATATTGCACTGTATGTTAACTAATTGGAATTTAAATAAAAACTTGAAACAAACAAAGGAGTACAGGTCTTTTATTCTATAAGGTGACCCTAAACTTAGGTCTATCCACTGTGTACTCATGACCACAATCAACCAAAGCATCCAAGGCAGCAATGCCAAAGAAATGACACTGTACTCTTCTCAGAAACTACATTTCGAGACACATTGTGCTTACCTGTCCCAAGGTAATATTTACCTTGATCACACAGTCAAGTTGGTTTCTGCCAGATTTCTTCACTATAAAGTCATTATTTCCTCTTTTGTATTTGGTTAGTATTTGGAGGGAGATACAGATCCCTCTTTATACCATTTGATCTGGGCATAAATCAAGAATTTGAGAAGTGGAAGCAAACAGATACAGAGGAGCAGACTCAAATAGCATAGCTAATTCACATTAATGGACAATGCCTGAAATGAAGATCAAACCTTCTACTTCTGGAAACTGGCTCCACATGGCTTAGCTCTATTAAGATTTTTCGGCTTCCGGAATCTGGAGAGTTCAGCTTTTCCTGAATTTGGGTTCTGTGCACACTTGAAATCACCCTAGGCCTGAGTCAGATTCCAAAGGAAACGAGCTACATAGCAGAGATTTGTGGGGGGGGAGGTTTAATATAAAGCACTGTAGGAAACAACACCTCTAAAGAAATGAGAGAAGCAGGACTAAGGAGAGTGAGAAGTTGAACTACCATACAGGTGTATCAGAAGCCTCAGCCCATCTCATGAGGAGGTCTGGAGCTAGGATGGCTCTGCAGAGTTAGCCTGAACTAAAGCAAAGGGGCCTAGATCTTCATATTCTCTGTATAGACCAGTCACTAAGCAAAGTTTCCCCCAGAGAAGGGAAAGTACTGTGGGTGAGATACCTCCCATTGACAAGGAAAATTCCTAGGGACGGTTTTAGTTGGGAACTATAAGCAGCCAGAACTCCTCCCAGTAAGGGAATGAGTGCCTCAATCCTGAAAGGGGCAGCTGGGAGGCTCACACAGCATGATAATGGCTCGTCCTTGTACTACGTACATCTACGTGCATCATATAGTAAGTCCACTCAACCTGGGAAGAAGAACTTCCGAATTTTAATCAGTCTTTTTTTTCTCCCAGGGAAGCTTACAAAAGAACAAAATACAGCAGCCACCACAGCTAGTCTTTAGAGCATAAAAGCTACTTATCTTCTTCTTCATCTACTACTCATTTCAGCATAAATAGCATACTTCTTGAAGCAACTCAGACCCTCACCCCTGAGGAGTCTGAACCCCTAGGCATCTGGCCATTTTCAGTCCATGGTTGTTGTACCTGGCTATCACTAAAATTGAAGAGGGGAGTATCTAGAGATGATCCAGTAGATCATCTGGATGTTACATATGTACCTCCTGCTGCTGTCACGTAACAGCCACTCTACTTCCTCTCGATGATCAAGGCCAACTTTCTTGCCAATATAATGACTCTCCTTCTTGTCCACTAGGTTCTTACAAGACATTCAAAGTAACCAGGTGGCAGCTATAGCTGAAGGTTTAAAAGAACTCTTTTGGTGTTCCCTGATGGAAGGTTCCAAACTTAAAATCACAGGAAAAAGAACAAATTATCCAAGCCGATCATTAAGAGTTCTAGTAAACAGGATCACTTCTATTTCTGAACTCATTTTTTGATTGATGGAATATAACACATACTGGAGAGTAGTGCCTTATTCTCAAAGAGTTTCATCTTTAAACTGGTACCTGAGTTGAGCCTTCAAAGGTCCATTTCATCAGTCTGTCAGGTCAGGATATTCTGGGAGGTGTAATATGTTAAAGGATAACTGGATCCCATGGTCATGTGCCCAATGCTCATCTTTTTTACTATAAAGTTGGTCCTCTGGTCTGAGATCATGTGAAATAGGTTACTAGATTACTAGATCAAACATTATATACGGCCCTAGACAGAAACATCCTGCAAATAGGAAAAGCAAATCCATACTTAGAATATGTGTCATCTCTAGTCAAGATGAATAGCTTCCCTTTCCATGATGGAAAGAGTTCAATGTAATCAACCTGCCACCATTGTGCCTAAATGGTTTCCTATTGTGTTATACTGGGGCTCCATGTTGAGCCCTGTGGCTGGCATGTTGGACATTTGGAAGCAACAGCAGCTAGCTCAACCTTCGCAAGTGCCAATCCATGCTTTGGGGCCCATGCATAGACTCTACCGCTTCACAGTGACTACTCTGTTGGGCTGGCATTGGAGTAAAAGATGACAGAGCCTGGCTGATATTGACTGGCAGATTGTTCGGTTTGCTTCGTTGTCCATATCTCTCCCATAGAGAATGCTCCCTGACGGGAATTGACATCACTACAAAGATCTTTATACTTTGTACCTACTCCCACATGCTCAGATCTCCTTGTCCCTATTTTCAAATCTTTCTCCCTTCTAGCTAGCCCCTGCTTTAACAACAAGGCATTTGCCACCACTCAGGAATCTACATATATCTTTACTAAAGCACATGTCTCTTGTCACAAAGTGCTGACCCTACAGGCATTTCTCTTCATTGCTCTCTCCCTCTCTCTCTCTTTTTTAAGATTTTATTTATTTAATTGTTTGTTTATTTATTTGAGAGAGAGAGAGAGAACACAAGCAGGGGGCAGGGAGAGACAAGCAGACTCTGTACTGAGTGCAGAGCCCAAGGTTGGGATCGATACCAGGACCCTGAAATCATGACCTGAGACAAAAGCAAGAGTTAGATGTTCAACCAACTAGGCCACTCAGGTATCCCTTCATTGCTATCTTTTAAAGTCACATTCAAGTGGTGCTATAATGAAGCAGGTGTCTCATTTCAACTTCTATCCATGGAATAAG
This sequence comes from Canis aureus, assembly GCF_053574225.1. Taxonomy (NCBI): domain Eukaryota; kingdom Metazoa; phylum Chordata; class Mammalia; order Carnivora; family Canidae; genus Canis; species Canis aureus. The sequence continues at coordinate 63,195,535 of NC_135623.1, read as the reverse complement.
CCAAATTATTCATAAACCAAGCTAGGACTTTTTCTTTCTCAATTAGTTGATTATAAGACACCCCCCACAAGACCAGAGGATTGAGCTAAGGGATTAATGCCAGTGTAAGAGTGGTGGTTGATATGGGTTTCTACATTTACTTATGCCTTGCCTTGTCCATGCTTGATTTTGAATGTATTATTACCATCATTTGATAAATTGCTGCTGATCCTGCCTAGAGGTGACCTGGTGGGTCTTACCAAACCCAGCCCATAATGGACAATTCTGACCCCAGTTTCAGCTTCACCATCTCTACCAAGGCCCAACAGAATGCTAGGAGCTATTCTCAAATGGAATATTTTTCTCTATTACACATAGCCCTTCAGAGTTTTCCCAAATTGAGGTAAAACAGTCAGACAGGTTTATCTCCATATCAACCAGTTAACAGATACAGGGAGAAGGTGCATCCCTGAGTGACACAGCTCCCTTCTGCTGAGGGCAGTGCCTGAGCAGGGTGGGTAGGGAATCTGCTATGAGCCATGGCATCTAACACTCCCAGCAGCTGGGGTGATGTGACTCTTGGTCTTGCCGGAGAGATGTGTGGCACACCATAGCATCCACTACAAATAGTTTAGGTCAGACTATTTTCTTACTAACATAGCCTAACTAAAACCACAATATAGAATTTACTATTAGCATTTGAGACTTGGTTAAGAAAACAACAGATCTGTCTCATTCCCAAATAGGAGTTAACCATTTCAGAAAGTAAATGCATAGACTTTTTTCCTCTTTTTCCAATTTTTTTATTGTGGTAAAATGCATATAACATAAAATGTACCACCTTAACCATTTTTAAATGTACAGTTAAGTGGCATTAAGTTGTGCAACCATCACCACCATCCATCTCCAGAATTCTTTTCATCTTGCAAAACTTAAACTCTATACACATAACTCCCTGGAACATATAACAACTCCCCATTCCTCTTCCCCTGAAAATCACTGTTCTACTTTTTTTTTTTTTAAGATTTTATTTATTTATTCATGAGCAACAGAGAGAGAGAGAGAGAGAGAGATCGGCAGAGGGAGAAGCAGGCTCCATGCAGGGAACCATGCAGGAACTCAATCCCAGGACCCTAGGATCACAACCTGAGGCAAAGGCAGATGCTCAACCACTGAGCCGCCCAGATGCCCCTGTTCTACTTTTTGTCTCTGTGATTTTGACTACTCTAGGTATATCATATTAGTGGAATCATACAGTACCTGCTTTTTTGTAACTGGCTTATTACACTTGACATAAGTTAATATAATTGTAATTTACATTACATTCCTCAAGGCTCATCAATGTTATGTCAGAATTTCCTTCGCTTTTAAGGCTGAATAATATTTCATCACATATGTGCGTGCGTGTGTGTATGTGTATGTGTGTGTATACACACACCACATTTTGCTTATCCATTCATCTATCAATGGACCCTTGGATTGCTTTCACTTTCTAACGATTATGGATAAGGCCATTATGAACAGGGGTGTACAAATCTCTTTGAGACTCTTTTCAATTTTTTTGTGTATATAGTCAGAAATGGAATTGCTGGGTCACATGCTAATTCTATTTTTAGAATTTTAATTTTTTGAGGAACTGCCATAGTGTTTAATTTTTTGAGGAACTGCCATAGTGTTTTCATCAGCAACTGTACTTATGATCCCACCAACAATATACAAGCATTCCAATTTCTGCACATCCTTCTCAATACTTGTTACATTTTATTTGTTTGTTTTATAGTAGTCATACTAATTGGTATGAAGCAACAGTATCTCATTGTGGTTTAAATTTAAATGTCTCTGATGTTTAGTGATATTAAGCATCTTTTCAAGCACTTCTTCGTCATTTACATATCTTCTTTGAAAAAATGTCTCAAAAAAAGAAAAGAAAAAATGTCTCATCTGTCTAGACTTTTACCCATTTTGAATCAGGTTGTTGGGGTTTTGTTGTTGTTGTTGGAAAATGAGTAGACTTTTAAAACCAATGTTCAGGATAGCCTGAGTGGCTCAGTGGTTTAGCGCTGCCTTCAGCCCAAGGTGTGATCCTGGAGACCCAGGATCCAGTCCCATGTGGGGCTCCCTGCATAGAGCCTGCTTCTCCCTCTGCCTGTGTCTCTGCCTCTCTCCCTCTCTCTCTCTCTCTCTCTGTGTGTGTGTCTCTCATGAATAAATAAATAAAATATTTTAAAAATAACAAAAATAAATAAAAATAAAAAATAAATAAAACCAATGTTCAATGTTGAATTCAACAATGCCAAATTTCTCCAGCCTATGGTACCCACAGGAATTAAGGCAACTAGTGGCAAGATAGTTCAAATGTGATATGGAGGGGGGCACCTGGGTGGTTCAGTTGGTTAAGCGTCTGGCTCTTGGTTTCAGCTCAGGTCATGGTCTTGGGGTCATGGAATCGAACCCTGGATTGGGCTCTGCCCTTAGTGTGGAGTCTGCTTGGGATTCTCTCTCTCCTTTACCCTTTGCCCTTCCCCTTGCTCATGCACACTCTATCTTTCTCTCTAAAATAAAATAAATAAAACCTTAAAAAAAAAAAAAGGAAGAAAAACTGTGTTATGATGGGCTTTTCAAGTTAGGGGTAGAAACATTTTTTTTCATAGCTGCAGTTATACCTCTATAGGCTTGTTCTTGAAATTTATCCTAATGGCTAGGAATTTATACTTAAAATATCATCATACAGATGATTCTAATTAAATTCTATTTCAAAGGTACATCTGAAACTCAAAAAAAAAAAAAAAAAAAAAAAAAGCCAACTTCCCATTGAGGCAATGGTATGCCTGGTTGTCAGGGCCATATGGCTAGTCCATAAAAGCTTAATACTGGAATAAAAATTCAAGAAATAAACCACTATCTATAGTGAGATTCCTGTAACAAAAACAGTGTCTTAGAAGAAGTGACATAAAAGCTTGGAAGCAGTTAAGAAATAGAAATATCTTTTCTGATAAGTGGTAAAAAAGAAAGGTAGAGTGAAATACAGACAAAATCTCTCCTCTTCCCTCATCTTATTCTGTCCCCAATTTTAGGAGTAACTATTTAATGCGACTGTATTCTGTGTTCCCTTTAGCACTTTATATGGCCTTCTATTAACATTTATCTCAGTACTTTAATACCTTATTTAAAAGTCTGTCATTTTATGCATTCAATACCCAGCATCTTTCAAAAGCATTATGTGCATTAAATATATGCTTGATAAAAGAATGAGTGAATAAATGAAGACATCAATAACAGGAACTCATTACCCTAGTGGAACTACCTTGATTCTCTTGGCACCTTTAAAAATGGCACCTAGAAATTCAATGTCTTCCACAGAATGAAAAATTGAAAACTGACGAAGCAAAACATTTTTTTCAGAACAGCTTACTAGCTTGAATTTTCTACAGCGCTGTTTTACTTTTGCTCTGAGTTTAATGTCCAACACAAGGATAGCAGCCAGAAGGCTGGTGGGAATCACACCTCTGCTCCCTCCTACTGTGAAGAATGTGATGGTGTTAGCACAGAGCAACCCTGGAAACACCCAGTGTACATGACTCCCAGTGAACCCCTCTCCTGGCAGAAAGGCACACTTTGAAGTCTTACCAGTGCCCCACCCCCACCATGATAATACATGCAGCATGTATTCCATGTTCTCTTAGAGAAAAATGAAGTTATAAATGGCTTTAGGTTCAAGAGAAACCTTTAAAGGACAATCTAAAAATTCCTCCATATTACCACATTCATTTTATTTCAACTTATATATGGTTCCTACTTGTCTGCCCCAAAACTCATCTAGAGTTAGCATCTCTTGAAATTTTCCCATTTCACCAGGAGAGGAAATTTTGCTGTCCCTCCCAACCTCTACTGAGATTCCTCAGAAAAGGGGAGAGGAAAAAGGGGATTTATCTTTCTCCTGGGAGGCTCTGGCTTAGAGTCCCTTGTGAGTTCTATTAGTTGGTTTAAAAGGATCTTTCACTATACCCTTCACACTGCTTCAACCGCTAGCTCCCCTCTATCTGAAGAACCAGCAAACTGAGGACTGGGCATAGGTCAGATGTCTAGGAAGGTTTAGGGAGAGACAGGAGGGCTATGCTGCTGCACTGCCTAGCAAACCTAATTAAAAATGAATATAAGATATCTGTACTGTAAATGCCCTTCAGCCATGCCCCTGGCCACGCTCACAGTATACTCTGTAAATCCTTAGCTTCCTCATTACAGTTGGTCTCCTTTTCTCTTGTCCAGTCCCTCCAAATTCTTGTTTTATTGATAAAGGCAGTTAATTCTTTTTCTCATTCCTATGTGTTCCAAACCATTCCCTGAAGCTTATCTTTTTTTTTTTTTCCCACGGCTAAATGGCTCATCTATTCCAAAGAGACACTCTGCTACTTCCTTAGGATTCAGAAGCAGCCACGGTCTGCTGGGATTTTAAATAACAAATTGTTTCTCCTACACACAAAGACTAGTTGGATATAATAAACAACTCTTCAGGGCCTTCCTTCCATCTGAGACACAGGAGTAGTGGGCAGCCACCATGTGTGTCCTCTGTGACTCCTCCCTGCCCCCAGCCACAGCGGATAGATCCCCCCAAGGAATTCAAAACTGAGGCACCTGGGTGGCTCAGTGGTTGAGCATCTGCCTTCAGCTCAGGGTGTGATCCTGAGGTCCTGGGATCGAGTCCCGCATCGGGCTCCCTGCATGGAGCCTGCTTCTCCCTCTGCATGTGTCTCTGCCTCTCTCTCTGTCTCTCATGAATAAATAAATAAAATCTTAAAAAAAAAAAAAAAAAGGGAATTCAAAACAGTAATCCATCCCAAGAAAGATGCGGCATTAACATCACCATTACTGGACAGTAACACAAGATCTTCTAAAAATGCCTATCCCCCTTCACAACATTACTTAAAAGGTTTGGGGGGAAAATGTCTAAAAGTCATTTTCCTTTTTAAACCTCATTGGTTCCCCCCACCCCCACCCCAGAATCTGTCATTTCCAGGAAGAGACTAAGAAATGCTGCTCCACAGATTCTGACCTATTACAGAGATGAAACCAGCTGTGTACGTAAGGCTGTTTCCTCTGTTAATCGAGTTATCGTTCCTTCCATGCCCTTGAATTTCAAAGTGAAACTTATAAATAATCTGATCTTAACATTTAAAATATGCACTCTCCTTCTGCCCGCCAGAAGGTAATGAGCAGTCTAAAGTCACTCAGCCTGGGCTGCCTTTCCCTAATTGCCCTAAAAATTAAATAAAAACTTTCCTACATCCCTTCTGCTGCTCTGTGAAAACAGGATAAAATACAGCAAAATTCTAATAAGCCAGCCTGCGTGAAGTTTTCCTCCTCACTCCTTAACACCGCATTTACATTCCCTTCCAAACACCACTAACTTCCCTGCCTCTTTATCTCCATAGAAATCAAATCGCTATAGCTCAAATTCATGCTGCAGAGAGAATTTTCTACTATTAGAGAAAGATTGTCTCCCATTTTGTGATAAGGGGTTTTTTTTGTTTTATTTCTTTAATACAAGACTGGGGGGGTGGGGGTGGGGGTGAAGGGTAGCTTGAATTACAGGACTATTTAAGCCATAATATTTAATTTCAAACTCTGTCCTTTACAGCCTATTACCTCAGCCGCTGTCTCTTCTTCCCTCATTTTCTGTTGAAAATTGATCTCATTGTTCTTGTCTGAATAAAAAGGCCCAAGCTCGGGGTATTTCAATTGGCTTTGGCTCAAGAATAAAAGATCCCTTTTAAAGTGAAAATCCTTGTTTTTGCCAATTCAAATCCCATTACTCATTTCCCTCCCAGGCCAGGCGGGAGAGCCAGGGGCTGTGCCCATCAGAATGGTGCACACCGCTGAGAGGTCTGGCAATTGCCCCTTCGCCAACAATCTCCCTGGCCGTGTGACCCACGGGTCATTCAGACACCTCAAAGGGTGAGTCAATTGGCAGCATCAGGAAAACCCTTATCATTTCCATGTAGTGTCCCAAAGGGGTAACTTTTTGTGCTTGACTTTATTTTCTGCATCACTGTTAGCCACCGAAGTAGGAATACTGTTATTTATTGCCCATTTATAAGGGAAAATTGACATTTGAGCCTATTTGGAAAGTGAGATATTCTGAGTACCTGGAAGAAACTAGCGTTGCTGGCGCCCCGTGTCTAGCACACCCGCCTACTGGAGAATCATAGCATTCTTAAGACAGATACTACAAAATTTCCACTGTTTCCTCCAATAATTGTCCCCCCTCTTCGTCCCCTCCTTCTAACAATAATCTCATCACCTCTGTAGTCCTCCTCCCATTAGCATCCAAACAGACCCTTCATTTCTATGCTCTACACAAGTAGTGAGCTTGTTAGAACTCTGAGAAATAAGAAATGGTCATTTCAAATTAGCATCATGTCAAGCAAATACAGTAAAATGATAACTATTGGGGTATCTGAGCAATAAAGACGCAGGAATTTGTTTTTCCACACTTGCAACTTCTCTGTGAATACGGAATTACTTCAAAGTATTATGTAAATATCATCTTCATAGCATATAATAAAACTTTGAACTCACCCAAAATCTAGCAGAGTTGATATTTGTAGAGGTCAACAGAAAAATAGAGCATCACAGGGAGAGGAAAATGTTAAGGATTGAAGAAGAAAAAAATCCTCCCTGAGTTAAAAATGTAAGTGGATTAAAGGTTTTGCTATAGAAATTTATCCCCTGCTTTAGTTTATGAGTCTAGGCTCAAGGCAACAGGCAGAGGGAGGTTGTCACCAAGAAGTTCTGTTTGCCAGTCTCCAAGCTTATCCTTCAGGACCATCATGTATCTCCAAACAAAACGCCCCAAGAGAGTCCTCAATCTTTATTCTAAGCATCAGGCAAATACAATCTAGGGACAAATTAAAACATAGTAAGCATAAAACAGCTTTGAGACAGATTAAAATGAGCAAGGTATTTGCCGACATCAGAGATGGCAAAGTCGAATCAATAATGATAATGAGTCTCTTATCAACAAAGAATTATTCACAAAGAAGGAGGGGTTGGAGAGGCAGTCCACTCCTTTCCAGGAGTGAAAGGAAGCAGAATTCTGTTCCTGGGTGATGTTACATTACAGATTACCCAGGCAAACTATACAATGTCTTACCTTTGAGACAGAAAGAAATTAGCATCACAATCATTAAATTAAATTGCAAACAGGGTTGCTGTTTCTTTACAGTCCACAATGTGAAGTTGGCATGAATGAAATCTCTTCTTTCCAATATTCAAAATTTTCTTCAGCTCATCAAGACTCCGTTCAAATTGCCAATCCTTTCTGAAGTTGTCCCTGGCTAAATAAATCTACCAAGCATAGCACAGGGGCAAGGGAGAGAGACCGATGATTTTTTAAACTGCAAGCGGCCCCTTTGGGACACGATAGGATTTGCTGTTTCACGTAGCAGTTTTCAGGGCAGAGCCTTTTGGGGAAATGTTACCAAATAGAAAATATTTGAGGTAATTTAGGAGTTCATTTTGGGTCTGTCCCTGGGGTAAATATCACCTAGAGCTAAAAAACTGTGTGCCCAAAAAATCACATGTGTATAAGAAAAAAAAAAACAAAAAAACAAAAAAAACAACCCTAAAAGCTACTACAATTCACCTCTTAGCTCTACTTGAGAAACAACTGGTAAAATAATGAATACTTTTTGTTATCATAGTTAATTTGTTTAATGGGCAAAATAACTAATGTCTAAAAAAAAAAAAGCACCCCTAAACAGACTAATGGATCATGTTGGATCAAACTTAGAGCTTCAACAGAGTGCCAGGATAACACAGCAGTCAAGGGCACAACTCTAGAGCCAGATGCCTGTGTCTGAATCGCCCCTCTGCTGCCTGCTGGCTGCATAACCTGGGCAGGACACTTAGCAGCTCTGTGCCTCAGTTTCCTCCATGTTTAAATAGCAATAGTAATAGTTGATGGTTCACTGGGTTAATATAAGATTAATGAGTCGAAATTACATAAAGCCCTTGGAACTAACCATACCCAGTACATAGTAAGTGTTATATAATCTTTAGCTGCTATTAGTAGAGTCTTTAAATTAAACTTTCTAGTTTTAAATGATTAGGTGGTGGGACTGAAATCATTCAAAGGTTAACTATTTTAGGGCTATGGAGAACTGGATTCAAGTCCTTCCATCATTATACATGTATGGTCTGAAACAAGTCAGTTATTTCCTTGAAGTCTCTTCACCTATGAAATAAAAATGAATAAAAAGCATAAGTAATACATCCCACCTCATGCCATATGGGGAATAAACTCTAGGAGACAAGACTGATGTAGGAATATCATTTAGATGACTATTGCAGTGTAGCCCAAATAAGAGAAGCATGGCCTGAACCATGCTAATGGCAGGGTGGATGGTGAGAAGTGCTCGTATTCAATACTTCTTGGACTTGTCAATGGATTGGGCAGGAATGTAATGGCAAAAGAGCAATCAGAGAAACTCCTTAAGTGCTTGGCCTGATCAGTCAAATGGCTGGTGTCACCATTAAAGAAGATAAGAGAGCCTGGCGGAGAGGCAGGTTTGGAGAAGGAGAAATCAAAAGTTCAGTTCTCAACATGTTAATTTGAAAGTTCCAATTCCATCTTCCATGTGGAGAATCAGAAAGAGAATTGGATATAGAGTCTGAAAATCAAGGCAGGGTCAGAGTCAAGATATAAATTTCAGAGTTATCAATATTTGATGACCTCCCAATATTTTAACAAAGGGTTCAAAAAGAGAATAGGATCAAGGAGCAGGCATTAACTAAATCACTCCAAAGCTTAAAGGTCCAGCAGAGGAGCCAGCAGGAAGAAACTGACAAGAAATCACCAACAAAGTCAACGAAAGGCCAAATAGTGTCAGGGAAACCAGGACAAGAAAGTTCCAGAAGCAACAAAACTCTAACTTTGAAAACCCAGACCAAGGCATCCCATTTGAAAGCAAAGATAAAGTCTGCCCCCATCCTAGTCTTAAAACAGCTAATCAGACATCATATAGTCAACGGAAACAGTTATCTCCTAAAAGTTAACTACACATGTTGTCAAACGAAGGAATGAGTGAATTCAAATTTTGGTTGAAACCGCTTTCAACCATCTGTGTGTTAGAGACTGATGCAACGGAATCCCGCTACAGGAGGCGTTTTCCACTATCAACACAAAACCTAGAAATTTAGAAGTCAAGTCTTGTTGCCCAAAGCCATGGTGAGTGTGACTGGTACGAGGAAGAGCCAGCAGCTTGAACCCCAAACTCCCCTGAAGCAAGCAGGGCTGCTTCCTTCTGCCGCACGCTGCAATGGTTTCCAGCAGTTTTCAAAACCATTTAGGAACCCAGGGCAGCCAGCAGCTTCACGGATCACTGCCAACAGTTGAGCAATTCTACCTGAACCAAGCACACAGAAAGACTGAATAAAAACATCCATTCTCCTGATTCTGTACTTGCAGCACTTGCGCAAAACTCATATTCCAAAGTTCAGCATCAAGTTTTGTTTAGAAAGATAAAAGTAAAGATTTGCACTCTGAGAAAGTGACTTTTAACTAGAAAGGCACTGAAGTACCATGGAATGTGCTACAGACTCCAGAGCCCAGTAGACTGAGTTAATAATGACTTTTTGGCCTTACCTCTCTCCATTCGTCTGCCACCCTTGGAGCCAGACCCCCTAACGTGATCAGCTTTGTGGCTTAAACTGTTTTTGCAAGAACATCCTATCCTGAGGTCCTGTATTCTTGTCACTCAAGAGAGATTTAGCAAATTAGATAGACATACCACGGTCCACAGGAGGATTAATAGCGCTACTTAGCATTTCTTTATGTGGCACTTATATTCATGTTTATTGTCCATTCCTTACAGAATCCCTGCGAGGTAGGTGATCGCTGTTATCCTCAGAGTTCAGTGAGGTGGAATGACTTGCTTGGGGTTACACGATGACAACAACAACAACAACAGAGACAAGACAGAGTTGGGGCTTCAGTGCGCTACCTAGCCCAGGAGACACAGACTGCCGTTATGAGCAATCCATTAGCGGGAGCCAGGGCCTCCACACTCAGACAAGAAGGGAAAATCCTGCCGTCCTCCCACTCCCAGTACACTTCCCAAAGCAATCCCTCCCAAATACAAGGCCCAAGCGAGAATCCACACGGCAGTGCCCACTGAGCCGCAGGATGTATGCGGGGTGGTCATTCCCACTGCCCCCCACATACTTATCCCTGTCCCCATGCATGGAAAGCCCATGGGAGCAGCAGCCTCCACTCTTTCCTGTGAGAGAAGAGTCAGGACCTGCACTATTTAAATCTCTCTCCTCCCCCAACACGTACATACACCTTCACACTGGAGCTGATACCACATCATATCTCTGGTTTAGAAATTGTTTATATCACTGTGTCTTCAGAAGCACTCACTAATTTGGTTTCTTCTCACTTAATTTCCTCTCCTCTGCACATATGGCAAGCTGTGCTTTCTGAAGCATGCTTTTCCCTGGGACACTTTTTATTCCCTTAGCTCTTGAATAGTGTCAATAGAATTTATTATCAAGTAAGTGCATCTTGGATTCATCCAAGTATGATTAGAACCGATGTGGCTTAATAAGAAGGCGATCTCACAAAGCAGCTCTATTTTAGTAGTAAGAACATGGACTTATGAATTGAGGAGACACGAGTTCAAATCTCTGCTCCTCGGGGCAGCCCAGGTAGCTCAGCGGTTTAGCGCCTGCTTTTGGCCCAGGGTGTGATCCTGGGGACCGGGGATCCAGTCCCACGTCGGGCTCACCTGCAAGGAGCCTGCTTCTTCCTCTGCCTGTGTCTCTGCTTCTCTCTCTGTGTCTCTCATGAATAAATAAATAAAATCTTTAAAAAAAAAAAAATCTCTGCTCCAGCACTTACTGGCTATGTGATCTTTGTGAATCACCGAGTCTCTCTGAGCCATTGTTGTCTCACTTACAGATCTGGATGATAATAATATAACTGGTAGGGTGATCATGAGGAAATAATGATACAAGGCATGTACTCAATAAATAAAAATCATTTCTATTTTGTGATGTTCTTAGTTCTAAGAATTTAATTCTCCTAAAGCCAAATTCAAAAGTGCTCTGTGAGTATTAAATGAGCTCATATATGTAAAGTACCCTACACAGTCATAACACATAGACCTGTAGGCAATAAATATGATTTCCCCTTATGGAGGGGGGGGGCATTCTAGGAATGCTCTGCCCCAACCTAATTTTATTTTACATCTAAGGAAACTAAGGCTTATTCTCAATTATACGAGGTGGCATAGTTACCATATCAGTTCTCAAGTCTGTGTCCTTTCTTGTCCAGTGAAAAGCTTGTGGTTCCTCTTGTTTATTAGAGAAGTACCTTTGAATGATAAACTCAGCAAATCCCACAGCTATGATATTAAATAATAAAATAGTAATAATACTAAAGCTAAAACGTAATTACTCTATATTATGTACCAGGCAGTGTCCTAAAGATTTACATATATTAACTACTTTAATCAAAATTTTAAACCCTTTAATAGTTTCAAAGCCTAGGTAGATATGGAATTGGCTTTGAGCCCTGTCCTCACCCTTTGCCTCACAGCACTGAAGCAGGTATGCTGGTTCCTGTAGGTTAAATAAACCAAAGTCCACAGACAAGGTGATAGTAGCAGTCACACCAGCATGTAGCACAATATGTTTTTTGCTAGCGATAGAATTTTGGACAACTGCCCTGGCACGAGTCAGCAGCATGGATGTCCCCTGCTCGGCTTGATCTACCTTAAGCACCTTATCCAAAAGGCACCATACACTCCCAGGAAATACGGTCTATTTTAAAAGCCAAAGGAAAGAGGATTTTCCACACTGGTGCAATTGAGAGGCAGCAGGCCTGCCCGAGGCCAGACTGTAGCAGGAAAAGGCTCTGTGTTTTGTTGTGATTTCTTTCCTATGTGCATTCATCTTGGCCTGCCACACTTTTATTCCTATAACCCCAAGCCCTCTTCAGCCAAAATCAATCATGCATGCCCACTTGTGCGTGCGCGCGCACACACACAAACACACACACATACATATTCCCTCTCACACAGAAATGGAAACATGGCTCTGACTGCTCTTGGCATAAATTTTGGTTCAGCTTCATTAGGCTAACCATCTGGGTCATTTCAATTCTGTTTCCAGTCCCAAAATAATTGCAGCGTCTGAATCAGCCATTCTCTCTACCCTATCTCTTCCCAACACCCCTACCCCCTCCACCAGCTGCATAAATGTTAAACTTTTTAAAGAGAATATAATTAATGTTTTTGGAAGACTGGAGAATTTTTTAATCCACATAGGATCAGATGGTCAGAGGTCTAGAGTTAATCTTTATGTTGGTCAGAGCAAATGAAAGCCCATCCTGTCATGGAATAATTATTTAGAACTGTGCATTCTCTCCCCACCCCCACTTCTGATCTCTCTGAACTCTCTGATGTGACTAAGCTCATAATTGGGACAGCAGCCAACAAATAAAATGTGACTCTGTAATTTCATCTGCATCCATCCAAATTGTACTAAAACGGCTGCGAGGGCCTTTGGCCTCTCACTAACTGCTTGACTTTATTTATGCCAAAGGAAATGATTATAGTTTGGGTTAATATAATCAGCTGCAGGCCCTGTGAACCCCCAAGCTTGCAAAGGGTAAGCACCTAACATATACAGAAATACAGTTGTTGGAAGACACTGTCTATTAAGTTCTTCTATTACTGAGTTTTTAAACTGTGGGTTTTTAAATGGATTTTCTGTCTTTGCAGAAAACAAAGACAAGAAATTAAAATGAATCAGACAGGTCATGACAAATTCACCCGCCAATTACTTCATCTGACTACAGCCAAGTTAAAGCTGTCTTTAAAAATGTAAGGATGTAGCTACCTCTATGATAAAGAGCATCATACATTAAAAAAAAAAAAAAAAAAAGTTTCTTTTGTTGTTTTTGTTTGCTTGGCTGCTTTCTTAAATTGCTTACTCCTGCTAAGTAATTTATTCATTTACCTAGCCAATATTTACTAATTTATTAATATTTATTACCACCTGCTAAAAGCTAAGGATAAAACTGCAGACAAGCTGGACATAATCTCTGTCACCACAGAGTTTATGGTCAAGTAAAAGATACAAAACAGTAAATAAGATTTTATGATAAAGCACAGTAACCACATGAAAGTGAAGTATAAGGTGTTATGGAGACACTAAGGAAGAGTAACCAACCCAGACTAGAGAAGTCATAAAAACATCTCAGGGAGAAAAAGGAACCTTGTGCACTGTTGGTGGGGATGTAAATTGGTGCAGCCACTGTGGAAAACAGTATAGAGTTTCCGCAAAACTTAAAAGTAGAAATAGCATATGATGCAGTAATTTTACCCCTGGGTATTTACCCAAAGAAAACAAAAGCACTAATTCAAAAAGATATATGTGCCCCTATATTGCAGCATTATTTACAATACCCAAATGATGGAAGCAGCCCAAGCATCCATTGATAGATGAATGGATAAAGATGTGACATATATGCATCTACATATAGAACAGAATATTACTCAGTCATTTGCAAAAACATGACTGACCTAGAGGGTATTATGCTAAGTGAAATTAGTCAGACGAAGGAAGACAAATACCATACAATTTCACTCATAGGTGGAAGCCAAAAGAAAACAAATGAATAAACAAAGAAACAAAAAGCAGAAACAGACTCATAAAAGCAGAGAATAGGGACGCCTGGGTGGCTCAGAGGTTGAGCGTCTGCCTTTGGCTCAGGGCATGACACCGGGATCCTGGGATCGAGTCCCACATTGGGCTCCCTGCGTGGAGCCTGCTTCTCCCTCTGCCTGTGTCTCTGTGCCCCCCCCCCCCGTCTCATGAATAAATAAATAAAATCTAAATAAATAAATAAATAAATGCAGAGAATAAACTAGTGGTTACTAGAGGGGAAAGAGGGAGAGGGAGAGGCAAAATGGGGGAGAGGACTAAGAGATACAGGATTCCAGTTATGGACTGAATAAGTCATGGGGTAACAGTACAGCATAGGGAATGGAGTCAAAGGTGTTATAAGTGATGTATGGTGACAGATGGTAGCTACCCTGCAGTGAGCATGAGCATGGCATAAGGTATAGACTTGATAAATCATTACGTGGTACACTTGAAATTAATGTAATATTGTCTGTCAATTATACTTCAATTAAAAAAATTTTTTTCAGGGAAATCTATCAGGGAAAACCTGATGGATGGACAAGAATTAAGCTGATAGGCATGGTTTGTGTCTTTTCAGGCTTCTCTAACAGAATATCATAGACTGGATGGCTTAAACAACAAACATTTCTAATAGTTCTGGACGCTAGAAGTCCAAGATCAGGCCTGGTTCTTTCTTGGCTGTGCCCTCACACGGCGTTTCTTGGGGGCTACACTCAGAGACAGAAAGATCACACGTCTCTTCCTCTTTTTATAAGTGCATACGTATCTTCACGACCACTTCACTCTCATGTCCTAATCTAACCTAATTGCCTCTTAACAGCTTCAACTCCAAATGCTATCACATTGGGAGCTATAGTTTCTATATATTAATTTGGGAAGGACACATTCAATCCATAGCAGTTTGGAAACATATTCCAGGCCGGAAAAACATAGGATATGCAGAATTCCAGAGGCTGGAGAGATCAAGACTCATTCCAGGATTTATCCAGAATTTTAAAGTGTGAAGAAAGAAGTAGAAAAGAAGCTTGAGCAGCAAGAGGTGAGAGGAATAGAATTCTTTTTAATTTTTTTTAAAAGATTTTATTCTCATTCATGAGAGACACACACGAGAGACAGAGAGAGAGAGAGAGGGGCAGAGACACAGGCAGAGGGAGAAGCAGCCTCCATGCAGGGAGCCCGATGTGGGACTCAATCCCAGGACCCAGGGATCATGCCCTGGGCCGAAGGCAGATGCTCAACCACTGAGCCCCCCAGGCATCCTGAGAGGAATAGAATTTATACCAAGATCAAAGGTCTGCATTTTCAGAGTAGACAAATACCCTAATTAGATTTTGGTGACCAAAAAACTATTCTGTCAAATATGTTAAGAGGGAATTCGATGGGAGCAAATTAAAAGCAGTGAATTAGTAAACATAAGGATTAAGTTTGAGAATTAGTGAAACTGAGGACTCTGAGGGGCACCTGGGTGGCTCAGTCAGTTAAGCATCTGCCTTTGGCTCAGGTCATGATCTTGGGGTTCAGGGATCCAGCCCCGGAGTCGGTCTCCCAGCTTGGCAGGGAGCTTGCTTCTCCCTCTCCCTCTGCTCCTCCCTACCACTCATATCTATTCTCTCTCTCCCTCTCAAATAAATAAAAACTTAAAAAAAAAAAAAAAAAAAAAAAAAAACTTGAGGACTCTGATATCCACAGATTACGGTTTTGCTCTAATGAGCTCAAAGGATACATTTTCAACAAAGGACATCAGAGGATATTAGGCTATAGAATGTTCAGTGAGCCTCCCACTTATTTATTGGAAATGTCCCTGGTTGGTGGCAATGGTAGTCATCTATCTGTCCACAGTTAGGTCTTCCAGACCTTAGGACATTCCAGGCAAGGATTTAGCACTT